>NC_137884.1:19099654-19109654 GCF_963924005.1 Protomyctophum bolini
CACACACACACACACACACACACACACACACACACGCACACACGCAACGCACTCACGTATGACCATACCTGCTATATAAATACGACAAACGTGCAATTCGTGAGTTATACGCGCTGCACATTTAAATGTTTCGCCCATTTAGTGTCTTCTAAAAACCTGCCAGTTTTCTGAAACGTTCTGTTTCAGTCGTTCTCAAGACATTTTCATGTGAAGGACCCCATAGATTATTATGTAATTGGCCGCCGACTCCCCCCCCCCCCCCCCCATCTGAAAATATGTTGTTCCAGGGACCCCCCTCCCAGAAGCAAAGATTTTAGGTAAAAACTTTCTGCTCTGAAATAATATATTCATAAGATTTTCACCACATTTTCACGATTCTTCTAGATCTGCTATTTTTCCAATAGTTTAATAGTATAACACAATGCTTAAAGATGAATGATAACAACAAGCAAATACCCCGTACTCTGTACAGTATACGCACACGCACGCACACGCAGGGATGACCTAAACCTGCTATATAAATACAACAAAAACATGCAATTTCGTGCGGTGTGTGTGTGTGTGTGTGTGTGTGTTTGTGTGTGGTATGTGTGCCGCACATCAAAATGTTTAAATGCAATATCACATTTGCAGATATTCACACAATACATTTCACGTATAGGACAACACAACACACACACACATGTGAACGAGCACAGGCGTATTTATGAAGCGTGCGCGCACGTGCATGTGCGTGTGTGTGTGTGTGTGTGTGTGTGTGTGTGTGTGTGTGTGTGTGTGTGTGCACGTGCACTCAGTAATGACACAGGGAGGCGGGTTCATAGTAAATGAAAAAAGCATTGATAAGATCAGTGAGACGGAGGCCTGAGTGTGAGTTGGTTTTATATGAGGGAGTGAGAGGGATGGAAGGAGGGGTGGGGGGGAGGGGGGCTGGGTTACACACTACTATGAGAGAGTGAGAGAGGGATGGAAGGAGGGGTGGGGGGGAGGGGGGCTGGGTTACACACTACTATGAGAGAGTGAGAGAGGGATGGAAGGAGGGGTGGGGGGGATACACACTACTATGGAGACATGAACAAACGGAGTACAGGTATATAGGTGCCATATAGGACCCATATATAGGGTGCTATGGCACCATATATACACAGTGTGCGTAGATTCTGTTCTTATAGAGATGTCCCGATACTGTATCGGAAAAGTATCGGATCGGCCCTTATTTGGTCATATCAGGTCATATCGGTATCGGCAAATATGCCAGTCTAACCACCGATCCGACACAGTTAAGGGGTTGACACTATGGCAGGTTAATATAATGTTGGGACATGTGGAGTTTGCTTTGGAGTTGCCCCAAACAGCAAGTGCACATTTGAGTGAGGAGTCTGCTATAAACACAACACAAGATATATAGCTAGATAGCTATAAACATTATTCCCGATCGGTGGACTTCAAAGTAAGATCTTTTTTCTTTTTGTATTATTAATATTATTCTCTGGTATCGGTATTCGGTATCGGCTAACACAGACATTGTGGTATCGGGATCGGATCGGAAACTAAAAAAGTGTATCGGGACTGCAGTTCTTACCTACAAACAAATCACAAGAAAACATTGAGGGATCCCAAAACCTTCTTAAAAACTTCCTAAGTGGGTCTAAGAACAAATGTCTTCTTAAGAACTTCTTACGAACGGTTGCCGCATGAGGCCCAGTGTCTCAAGTTGTCCTTCGTGACAAACAAACTGTATCTAAGTGAGAAATATTTACATATTTACTGGACGTAATATAATACGACATAAATGTATAACATTCTAAAAATTAAACCGAGTCACCCAGGCTGGGGTGCCGTGGATGAAAAGGTGCGTGCCCTGTAGGGAACCACCCTGTAGAGAACCTCCCTGTAGAGAACCTCCCTGTAGAGAACCTCCCTGTAGAGAACCTCCCTGTTGAGAGTACAGCATCTTGCAATGGGTCTGGTCCACAAGATTCGATACACCACCAAGATACCCATGTACCTGTCTAAATACTTCCTTAATGTAAACGAAGTCCACACCCACAACACCAGAGGGAGTGCAACAAACCATTTACAACCCAGATTCGGCACAAACAAGGGACTAAATTATTTTCGCTCCTATGCCACCAAAATGTGGAACGCCCTACCAACAGTCATTAAGACATGTGAATCCCTTGACTCCTTCAAAACTGCTCTCAAAGGGCACCTACGGATGGCTGCAATTCAAAACTGGCCTCTGTAAAAGCTAAATTTGTATCTGTATTGTACTATGTTTTTGTATGGACGTGGTGTTGGGTGCCTGCACATATGCACACATGGCATCAACGCATGGTGTTGTGTGCAGGCGCCCTGCACTTTGTCCTTCTTTTATCTGTTGTACTATGTTTTTGTATGGACGTGGTGATGGGTGCCTGCACATGTGCACACATGGCATCAACGCATGGTGTTGTGTGCAGGCGCCCTACACTCTGTCTTTTTTATTATATTATTTTACCCCCCTTTTCCCCTCACTGTATATGTATTTTTTGCTTCCTATATGATGAATTCCTGTTCTGTTCTTTAACTACATAGAAGTGTCTATTTGTTTGTCTCTAAATGTTTTGATGAATTGAACAATGTGGACCCTGTTGTAAACAAGTGTAAGGCTTAATTGGGTCGTCCACTCACAGTTAACAGTCTTTGTATTGAGTTTGTGCTTGAAATGTACTGTAATTCTGCAAACTGTTAATAAATATTTCAATCGATCAATCAAAAAAGAACCTCCCTGTAGAGAACCTCCCTGTTGGAAAAGAAAGTGCAGTTGTAGCGATCGGGTCCGTTTGACTAAAGAATGGACTCAATGGAGGGTATATGCACATCACGGAACAAAATGCTTACGGCTGCATCTCTATACAACCTTTGACTTTCTGTATGTACACGTTTGTGTGTGTGTGTGTGTGTGTGTGTGTGAGTTAAACATAAATTATCACGCACGTACGCATGCACGCACACGCACGCACGCACGAACACACACGCACACACACACACACACACACACACACACGCAATGTCCCACAAAGACACACAACAAGTGTGCACGCACATAAACACACACACACACACACAAAGACCCACAACCAATCAGTGTGTTTACGATCTGATATAGACTTGATCAGGGTGGTATATAGAGGGTCTCCTATAACAGCACCGCACCCCACCCACCTGCACGCACTCACACACACGCACACGCACGCACGCTCGCAAACTCCATGCCTCAGCCCCCTCGGTCTGATAACAGTGTGCTGGGGGGGGGGGGGGGGGAGAGAGGAAAAGGCAAGTCGAGGGACAGATATGGGCTTTTTTTCCGGATGGACAGGTATGGTTTTGGCCACGCTCCACTGCCCCGGGACTACCTGGGCTCTGATTGGCACTGGGACGCCCGTCAACCTCCCCTCCCACTGGCAGATTATTCATATCACCCTAGTTAAGGTTTCATGAAGCAATTATAACGTCTCCACACTCCGCCAACTCTGGGATTGGCATGACTATATAGTGACGTCGACGAGCCCACATACAGTCTTCGAAAAGGGCCTGTAAATGCCTGTCACCGGGCAGCGGGGGGGGGGGGGGGGGTAGTTTGACGACACACACGTGTCGGGGGTCCGGTGGTCGGGTGGGGGGGGGAGTCGTCACGTTCAGGTTAACCCACATAACCCATTCTGACCGGGCACCCATTTTGGTGTTAGCATCATGTTATGCTTTACCTATTGAAAAATAGCAGATCTACAAGCTCATATCGCGCCACCGAGTGGCGCGATACGAGCTTGTAGGTCTGCTATTTTTGAAAAATCGAAGAACGACTGACATTTTTTAGAATCTGATCTCAGGTCAAAATGGGTTAATCAGACCAGTGTGTGTCCAGTGGAAACCTCGTATGAATCTGATCTCAGGTCAGAATGGGTTAATGCCTGCTATACTATACAGCGTCACACAAAAGCATCAAAAGTAGCAGATCGGCATGCTCCAATTATGTTCGCCCGCTACGACAGGCGCATAATAGGGAAGCTGGGTTTCACGTGGTTACGCTATACTGTACAGAACAGTACGATGAATGCTTCTAAACTACAGTATGTATAGGACTCTGCATGCCGCCCGCCTGCTCACCAGAACGACATCACCAGTGTTGATTTCGTAGACTAAAACGAAACGATGTTCGTCGACTATCTTTTTTCACCGATGAAAACTAAATGGAAACTAAGCTATGATTACTAAAACTAAGACTAAATATACTGACAATTCAGTAGACAAATAAAAACTAGACTAAAATGTTAGGAAGGGTCTATAGTGGACAATAAAGCAATAAGCCACGAGAGGTCTCAGGTTACCGGGTAGGCGTAGGCAGACCCGACGCGGAGCGGAAGGTCTTCTACCCCCCAGCCAGTGTAAAATACCCGGTAAGCTGGGGCCTCGAGTGGCTTATTGCTTTTCTAAAACGGTTACAAACATATAGCAATATCAACTTAATAAAACTATTATATTCACAAAAGTAGCTACGCTTTGCGCCACCAGAGCGAGCCATGCACATCACTTCCTTGTTTTGCTCTGCAAGTAGACTATGTGTGACAGGAGAATAGCGCTTGATGGGTTTGTAAGGCAATCAAGCGCTCCCCTTCCCCAGTACAGCTACAGAGATGCGGAATCAGCTGGGAATGATATAAAGTGATTGAAGGTGTGGGTTATCGGTGAAATTTACAACGGTCACGTGACGGTAACCAGCCAATCAGAATAAAGTATTGGGATTAACCGTTTTAGAAGAGTAATTTTACACTTTGTTGCATGCTGAAAATATATAAAATAATATAATATAATATAATATATATTTTTTTTTCAGCAAGTCATTGCGACGGTATCAAGGCCCGTCAAAATACATCTTAGTCGACTAAATCAACTGTAGATTTAGTCAACTAAAACTAGACTAACACTAACACATTCCAGGTGAACAAAATGTGACTAACTAAATTAAGTTTTATTCCAAAGAATATGACTAAACTAAAATAGAAATCACAGTCCTCAGTGACCACCACTGGCTCCCCGTCAAGCACAGAATAGACTTCAAAATACTAATCACCACCTCCACGGCCCTCAACAACCTGCAGACTAACTCCTCCAACGCCATAAACCCCAACACCAAAAGCTAGTTTAGTTTAGTTTTAGTTTAGTTTAGTTGATCATCCTTCAGTTTCAAATACAATATATTTTTTTTTTAAATACATTTTTTATCCCACGATTTTGTAACCCATTTTTCACCCCTGTGTCAATCATCTAATGTGATCCTGGGCTCTACACACCCTCCGCCAACCTGGGGAGAGCAACGGACTTAACTCATGCTTCCTTCATGCTTGAGTGTCCAAGTTGCTCCTTTACACCTGACAGGGGGGAGTTTCCCTGGTTGGACGTAGCGCGTGGAAGGAACACGTTATTCCAACCGGTTCCTTTCCCCTCCATCAGGCGCCCCAGCTGGCCAGGGGGAGGCAGTTTACAATATTTAAAGACAACGAATGTAAGCTGTTAAAACAAAACATGAAGATGATCAAAAGGAGTAGGCAGAAGCTAAAAGCTTATAACTGCCTATATCCTACTCACAACAGAACATGAATCGTAATACGCATTACATTAACAGATTCACAAAACAAAAGTCAGATACGAGAATTCCACCCTAATGATCATTATCATTTATGTTGTTGCTGAGTAATGTAATTTGGTTCACATTTTTAATGTTAACATAAATACAATAATATTAATTAATTCATTATTAATAATGACAGCACTAATGACTATCAATACCTGTACAAAATGTATCAGTTGATCATACAATAACGTCAACATCCACCATATACGTAATTTCCCTATAGTATCCTATAGTATTTGGCCAAAAGGATTCGCTTGAGCAATTTTTTAAATTTTGAAAAGTTACTACTGTGTTTGACTTCCTCTGGTAGGGCATTCCAGATCTTAACCCCTCGGACAGAGATACACATACTCTTCAGAGTGGTCTTGGCACTGGACTGTTACACCAACTAAACATCTTAAAAAATTCCTTCATTCCTAATGCCATTAAGGCACTAAATGATACCATGTCTCGCTAGATTCGTTTTTTTTATGTATTTGCCACATGTACTTTTGCCATGAAGATAATTGTGTATAAGTGTTGTTGTTGTTGCTGTTTGTTTTTACTGTTTGAGACCGAAGACACATTTCCACACGTGGACAAATAAATGAAAGTAAAAAGTAAAGTAAGCTCTGTGTGACTGGCCTGGGAACGCCATGCTGTATGAATGCCCTATTAACCCTCATTAAGGCGCTGTCATAACCAGCTCTTTATGTGTCAGCGTTAGGAAAGAAGAGCGAGCGACTCCACAGAATTGATTACTTAACACCAGGAAAAGAAACCACATTATCACTGTAGCCTGACCGCCTCGGAAAACAGACCTGCGTGCAACGCACTGAAAGACACGCTCGCCCTGAGAGAGAGAGAGAGAGAGCAGGCACGTACGCACCGTGGTGAAAAAATAACCTCTGGCTCTGAGAACCCGAGTGCACGCACGCACACACGCACTTACAAAAAAAACGTTATAAGCAATGCATTTTGAGCATTTGTTACTTTAGATTTTTTTTTTGGGTTGGACATATGAGGTTTCCACCTGACAAGGTGGAAGGCGCACACGCACGTGCGTGCGCACACACACACAAACACACACAACACACACACAGAGAGTCCCGTATAGCCCAGTTCTCACAGGCATAGCTGTGACCTGGTGGCGTTTGAAGCCCGGGTCTTGGTTGAGCTTGGCTGCTCAGACCAGACCATTAGTCTGTAACTACACTGCTTAGACTGTGGCTAATTGAAAGAGCAGGGCTGCAACTACATGCATTTATGGTCATGGAGAGGAGCCATGAATATCTCTGTTTCATTTGGGACTGGGACAGGAGCCTGTGAGAATATAGCTGTGTGTGTGTGTGTGTGTGTGTGTGTGTGTGTGTGTGTGTGTGTGTGTGTGTGTGTGTGGGGGGGGGTAATGCCACAGGCTCTAAATGTCTACCTGCAAAGCCTCAATAGTGAGAGAGAGAGAGAGTATGAGTGGATGTTCACATGTATTCAAAAACATGAGCTGTGTGGGTGTGTATATGTCTGTATGCAAAACGCATGTGAGTGTGCGACTGTGCGTGCGTGCGTGTGTGCACGCGAGTGTGTGTGTGTACTGTATGTGCACGTGCGCACCTTGACAAGCGGCTGGTGTGTTCATGCATATATATATATATATATATATATACCTGCATGGGGTTTTAAGATTGGGTTTTATGTACATGCATTTCTGTATGCACGCCTGCCATATCTATATACATCTGCCTACAGTATATACGTGTGTGGTTGTATACTGTATAGTATACAGCCATGTTTGTGTCTGCATGTGGGCTGTTGCATTATACCGGTGCCAACTCGCGGCTCACCTGAGGCCGATTCTAAAAATGTGTTTTCTGAATAAAAAAACTATGTTTCTGTGTCAGCATGGTGCTCAACCTTAATGTCAAGCACCCCCAGAATGATCTGTATTTGGCCGCCGACCCCCATCTGAAAAATATGTATAGTGTTTTTTCGCACGCAGACCTAATTGGACTTTTGCCACGTGGCCCCTGAGCCAGCATTATACAGTATACACAAGAGGGTACATTACAGTCCCCAAAGTTGTGGGACATACAATGACGTCTGCGGTAGTTTCCATATGTGCTGGGCTAATAGTGTGCACGGACACACCACATGCACACGCACACACACACACACACACACACACACACACACACACACACACACACACGCAATGTGCCAGGGAAATATGGAGTACTGTCCTAACCACAAATACAATAACACAAACAAGAATAGAAGCACGATCTTTATGCCAGGAGCAAACCTGATGCAGTGGAGGAGAGGAGAGGAGAGGAGAGGAGAGGAGAGGAGAGGAGAGGAGAGGAGTTAATGGCATTACAGAGGGAGGTAAGGGAACAGGAGGTGATTGATGGAGTGAGAGGAAGGGAGATTGGGAGGAAAGTAAAAAAATGATAAGAATGGAAGGAGATGGAGGGAAAACGGGAAGCCTTTTTTGGAAGGCAACAATATCTTTTGCTGATGTTCGCTATTTATAGAAGTCAAGTCGGGGTCTTTATGTTTAATTTTACCCTCTGTTGTGCAACAGTGTCACATGCCAAAAGAATGCACGCACGCATGCACGCACGCACGCACACACGCACACACACACTGTGCGCGAGACATGGCCAAAGCATTTCCGGGGGTCCCCAGCCAAAGAGGTTGCAGAACCCCTGCTCTTCTCAGCCTGTGAGACGTGTAGTACAGGAGTCCAGATGAAAGGAGCATATTGTGGGTGAAAAGGGCAGTGGTTCCCAAAGTGAGGTATACTTGCGAGAGTTCCAGGGTGTCCCCAGCTAAAAGTATAGGAACCACATAGACTCGTATGGCCAAATGGACCCGCATTTGGTTCCATTTGTACACGTTCAGAGTTAAATTAACTTTTATTTTACAATAATACATTGCGGTCCCAGAGATAGAAATGCCATTAAATAGGGACCGTAGCCTATAATTCAGGTCAAACATGGGGCCCTTGAAATGAAAATGGTTGAAAATCACTGCTAGAGCTTTAAAAACCTTCTCTTATGGGGTCCTTGGCATATGTTTTCAAATGGGGGTCCGCAGGGTATAATGAGTATGATGTTGGGGGTCCTTGACATGAAAAAGTTTGGGAACCACTGAAAAAGGGTATAGTATAGTAGTGGTCGTGGATGTGTGTGGGAGGCTGAAGTGGTGGAAAAAGTACTCAGATTATTGACTTAAGTCAAATTATCAATAGAGCAACACTCTGTTACAACACCTGTTCAAAATGTACTTTAGTACATTTTGACACCAATACTTTTACTCAACTCTTTTGTGAGCTTGTAGATCGGCTATCTTCAAAGGGCCGTCTTTAGTATCATACGTGTTAAGTATTTCCAATAGAGTCTATTGGAAATACTTAACACATATAATAGACTATTGGAAATACTTAACACGTATGATGCTAAAGACTACAATTAGATTAATACAAGATAATCAACACTAACACTTTATTCAATCAAAGCAAACGGCACAAACAATATTAGTTTGCCTCTTCTACAAAAATTAAAGTTACAAGTTACTGTAGCATGTTGCCATTCTGTACTTGTATTATTTCCCACCACGGAGTACCCTTGCATCTCAAAGGACAGGCAAGACGGGCAGTGTCTAGTATAGGCACCAATCAGAGGCAGGCGGGGCGTTACCATGTCTATGCTCGGACGTAGAAAAGATATACGCCTGCAGCGCACGCAGCCATTCACTTCCTGGTTTATTACAATTCAATTACACCCAAAAAACCTGAACTTGGAACATTCAGTGGATTGTCTGTGGTCTGGAGTTCTCTGGAGTTTGGAAGCCTTTTGAGCTGCAATGAAAGCAGGCAAAACAGGTGAAAACAGTGACATCTGCTGGCAGATCCCATCAGAGCACTTCTTTGAGCCAGAAAACCCCAGACCACAGAAAATCTACTGAATGTTAAAAGTTCAGGTTTTATTTGGGTGCAGTCGAGCTCAGAAAACCCCCCAAAAATTAAGAAAAATTCGAAAAAACGTTTTGTGTCACAATCCCTTTAAGTACAGTATTTTAATAAATGTACTTAGTTTCCACCAGTGGGAGCCGGGAGGGTATATTATTGGATGTGTGAGCACGATATATATAATAAGGAGATTAATGTAGAGGTGGTGAGCAGGGTACAGTACTTTTACCTTTGAGGCTGTAGCGAGCCTATACAGGTCCATTTGGTTACATGTGTACACCCTCAGAGATACGAATGGAAAAATGAGAACGAAGAATTTCAATGTGTACTGCTCGGTCAACCATCATAAACAAAGAATGTGTGTGTGTGTGTGTGTG
>NC_137884.1:19112154-19312154 GCF_963924005.1 Protomyctophum bolini
AGGCGGTGAGAGCTATGGTGCAGAACGGAGGACGACAGAATGGCAGCAATAAGAAGTGAGAGGAGGAAAGACACAAGAAAAGTTGAATACTTTGGACATTTATTATATCCATGAAGGGAAAGGCTGGTGAGAACACCATCAAATAGACACACGCGCTCACACGCACGTGCGGACGCACGCACACGCACACACATGTAAAGCTATACATTAGGTATTGGTTAGCGGTGTGGTCTGGACAGGAAAGGGCTGGGGCCAGCGCACACAGCAGGACACAGACCTGGGTCAGTGCACGCACGCACACGCACACACACACACACACACACACACACACACACACACACACACACACACACACACACACACACACACACACACACACACACACACACACACACACACACACACACACACACACCTTTACCCACCTATCCTGTTGCAGTGGGGGGTCAGAACCCGATTCCCCCCCCCCCACTCCCACGCACGCAGTCGCACACACACAGACACACACACACACACACACACACACACACAGGTGGACAGACAGAGTGTGCGGAAACTAGCTGTGACATGTTGTCCCATGGTCCAGGCTGGAGGTCTCTGATGCTGGCCTGAGCCATCTATCATAGAGCCAGACCACCGTAACCAAAGACATGAGTGGCATGGATATCTGTCTCTCTCTCTCTCCCTCTCTCCCCCCCCCCTCTCTCTCAAACGTTAAATGGGCCTCATTTATACAGCATGCTTTCTAGTCGTCGACCAAAGACCATTCAAGTCACTGTACAATGTGTGCTACACTCACCCATTCACTGGCCCACAGTGGAGTCAGCCATGCGCAGCACCAACCTGCTCGTCGGGACCACTTAAGGGCGTCAGTGTCTTGCCCGAGGACACGTTGCAGCCGAGGAGGAGCCGGGAATGGAACCAGCAGCCAATCCTTCCAGACCGGTGCCGCTCTGCCTCCCGAGCCACTGCCCGCCTCATCCTGCAGGCACAGATGTATATAGATTCTTTTTAGACATAAGAAAATAAAAAAATAAAACACCAAAGAAAGTGGTGCAATATAAAAAATATGAATGCCATGTCGTCTCAGATGCTAATTTGTTTATGCGTTTTGGATAGAGCCTATACGTATATGCCCACATAAATAGATCTAGTTTGATCCCCATGGGGAAATTCAGGTGTCATAACAGATAATCGTATCCAAAAGATACTGGTTGCTTGCCGTGTTTTGCGGCAGTGAAAATAGCCGATGTACAAGCTCACGACATGTCACCATGCGACACAACGTGAGCTTGCAGTTCTGTTATAGTTTGTGCGCAACTAACAAGTATAAATCAGGCTTAAAGGGCCACTTCACCCTTTTGCAAAATAATATTATGTTAACACCCCGAACGCCCAGGGGTATTTGGGACCATTAAATCAGGGTGCCCAGTGATTTGCAACTTCAGGGCCTATTTCAAGGTGGCATGGCGCCATCTTGGAAGTAGCTAGAAGTAGCTAGATGTAGCCAAAACAGGGGATCGACAACAACGGCAGCTATATGATTACTTATAACGGCTCCATGTATATGGAGCTGGCCTGGTCTGACATCACCACACAAACACTCAATATCTGGGCATGTCTGACACAGAACTCCATATAGAAATAAGGGACACAGAGAGACAGAAACAGAAATCTCCATATATGGGCATAAAAGGGACACGGACAGACGGGTGGCAACGGGTACAACTAAGTCTAAATTCAGTCTCTGTACGTGTGTAATCCACGCAACTCGAGAACCGTTCGCCCCACTGGTCTAGTTGTAGAAATTCAGCAATCCAGTCAAACACCTTATAGTCAAACACCTTATACTACATTATTTTTCTGGAGGGTGCAACGTTTGCAATCGTGCTACTGTTATCCACTACAAACACTATAAACATTGAGTGACTGCAGTTTCTTCCAGCGGTGAAATGTCCCTTTTAACCCATTTAGACCTGAGGACGATTCTACAAATGCCTTCTGATATACATCCTGACAGTTTTCTGAAAAACCCATGTTTCTATGTCAGTCATTCTAAAACTTTTTCATGTCAAGGACCCCAAAGATTATTATGTAATTGGCCGCCGAGTCGCCGACCCCCATCTGAAAAAATGTTGTTCCAGGGACCCCCCCCAGAAGCAAAGATTTGAGCTCTGAAAGAATATATATTCAAAGATTTGCACTGCATTTTCATGATTTTTCAAAAACAGCAGACCTATACAAGCTCGTAGCTTGTAGATCTGCTATTTTTCAATAGCTAAAGTATATAACATAATGCTTAAAACACCAAAAGGGGTTCCCGCCCGCTGCCCAGCTCCACATCCAAACCTTCAGCCTGACTGAGTAAGTATGGGTCACCCATTTAATTCGTGAAGCCCTTTCCCCTGCAGAACGATGCTGTCTGTGTGTCCCTGGCCTGGCTCTCTCTTTCAACATAACGTGTGGCTGTGCAGGCCTCAGTCACCAGTCAACGGCACTAGGCCCCCGGGCGGCGCGCTCCCGAAAGACACAAGCCAAGTGGGACCAGATTGATGTGAGTGGCCGCTCTCATTTGGACCGGACGTGAGAAAAGTGGCCAGTTTAAGACCACTACTGTATTTTAAACGCCGCCAGCTCTTTCTCCACCGTGGTCGGCGCGCGTTAAAGAGACGGATGGATCCTGTTGGGGGCGGGTGGCGTGTGGTGGCGGGGGGGGACGGGGACCGTTACCACAGCGATGGGAGTTGGGAATGAAGAAAAGACCAAAGGGGGAGAGAGAGAGAGAGAGAGAGAGAGAGAGAGAGAGAGACCAGAGTTGGGTGGGGTGGGGGTATAAATCTGCACAGCGGGAATCGATTGTCTCTCCCTCCGTCTCTCACTATCTCATCTGCCGGGGCTGAGAGAGGCAGGCCGGTTTAAACGATCCTGACCTTGTCCGACATAAATAGTAAGAAAAGTCCACGGAGCAGATAGCTTTGTGTAGGGCTCGGGGATGGGGGGAGGGGGGGAGGGGAATGCATTGAGATAAGGGGGTGAATGAGATAATGCCCTGGCATTACTACATCAGAGTCTGTGTCACTCGCGCACGCACAAACGCACGTACACACACACACGCGTGCAGGCACGCGCAGCCGCGCACACGCACACACACACACACACACACACACACTCACACATTCATAATACTCCATCCGTTGCCGTGGGAAACAACCGTGGCCTTCCTCCTCCCCTCTCCTGGGGTCTGATCCCAGAAGAGAGAAATGGAGAGATAGATGGATAGAGGGGTGAAGAAGAAGAACAGTGTATATGGATGAAGAGGGTGGTGGAATGAGGGACAAAAGGGAGATGAAGGTTGGAGGGGGAGAGAGAGAGAGAGAGAGAGAGAGAGAGAGAGTGAGGCTGGGGGGGGGGCAGGTTCAAATAAAGTAGGTCCTGGGAGACCAGGGAAAAGCAATGGGTGAGGTCTGTGCGTGCGTGTGTGTGTGTGCGTGTGCATGTGCGTGTGTGTGTGTGTGTGTGTGTGTGTGTGTTATCAGTACCAGAGCTCCCATGCTCTTCTCTCTGTGTGATTGTCCCTTGTACCAGTGATGGCAGGGAGGGGGTGGGGGGGTGGGAGGGGAGGGTGAGTCAATTGGCTCCAATGAAACCCCTATTCTGCTCTGTGAAGAAGACATGAATGTTTTAAAATAAGAAAGAGCCCCTCTCTTCCCTTCCCTCTCTTCTGGCGAGTGTAATGCCTCTGTACCTGACAGTGGCGGTTGCCCCGGGTAAAGGCATGAAATCTCTGCCTCCATTGTCACCTGTTCCTCTAATCATTTTCCGCCCGTTGTGTCACAATGGGAGAGGCTGATAACGATAACGAGGGGAGCTAATACAGAGCCACGGCCGAGAGCCCCGAATACAATGTTCACATGTCTTCGCTCGCTCGCTGGCTGGCGCACACACACGCACGCACACACACACACACACACACACACACACACACACACATACATTTTAATGCAGGTGAGCGTGCTCACATACACAATGCCTGCTCATACACAGCAACAAACCTGAACTCACACGCATGTACACACGCACACTTCGACTCACTCCATGACACAGACATTAGAGCGCCGACTGTCAAATCACCCTTGCGTACACGGTTACACACCTTTACAGTTTAATCATACGACTATTCTAATAGGAGACTGATAACAGCCAGCGGAGACGCCGTGTTAATTCTCCGCTTCCTACAGAACCGCCAAGAAAGCCGCTTTCAGTATTTTTTTATATTCCATTTCACACACGGTGACTCAACATCCAAAAGACCCGAGTCTGGGAAGATTTTCCGATGTGGGATAAGAATACCCACATCTTGAGTTCCAGAGTGCTCATACATACTGCAGAGATCTGGGTTTCTCGGGCTGTGGTTGTAGTTTATCAGAGGCTGCTCTGTGACCATATATGCTTTATCAGAGGCTGCTCTGTGACCATATATGCTTTACCAGAGGCTGCTCTGTGACCATATGCTTTATCAGAGGCTGCTCTGTGACCATATATGCTTTACCAAAGGCTGCTCTGTGACCATATATGCTTTATCAGAGGCTGCTCTGTGACCATATATGCTTTATCAGAGGCTGCTCTGTGACCATATATGCTTTACCAAAGGCTGCTCTGTGACCATATATGCTTTATCAGAGGCTGCTCTGTGACCATATGCTTTATCAGAGGCTGCTCTGTGACCATATGCTTTATCAGAGGCTGCTCTGTGACCATATATGCTTTATCAGAGGCTGCTCTGTGACCATAATGCTTTATCAGAGGCTGCTCTGTGACCATATGCTTTATCAAAGGCTGCTCTGTGACCATAATGCTTTATCAGAGGCTGCAATTTCAGTGTTCAGATGCAATCGCTCCCCTCAGGAGCAAACAATAACAAGCACAAATATACAATACGCAAACAAGTCCTGACTCCTGCAGGACATGCACAGTACACACACACATACACTGAGGCCCGCATGCACAAGAATGCACGCTTGCCAAATGCATGCGATAATCGTCTCTCGCGCACAAACTATAGTGCCAGTGCTTATACACAACATGCAAGAAGAATTACTGAGCACCTTGCTCCAGCATCACCAGCCTCTCGTGTTGAGTCTATATCAGTGGTACCCACACATTTTCATGTCAAGGTGACACTAATTGACACTAATTAGCCCACGGACCCCCATTTGAAAAGATGTGCCTGCAGGGACCCCCATAAGAGAAGATTTTTTAAAGCTCTAGCAGTGATTCTCAACCCGTTTAATTTCAAGGACCCCTAGTTTGACATGCATTGTATTTAGTCTATACGGACCCCCATTTAATGGCATTCCTATCTCTGGGACCCCAATTTATATCGTAAAATCAATGTTAATTTAACTCTGAGAGTGTACAAATGTGAACCAAATAACAGTTACAGACCAATAAGGGTCCATTTGGTTCCAAACTATAATTTAGATGGGGACCCCCTGGAACTCCCTCAAGGACTCCTGGTCTATATAATATTAGATTCACCATTGTTTAATTTCTGGTCTGTCCATGAAGGGTCAGATATTATGTAAAATCGTTGTGGCTTGTCGTGGACATCTTTGTCGGTATTTATTAGTTTTGCCAAGTGTAATGCTTAATTGGGTCGTCCACTCACAGTTAACAGTCTTTGTATTGAGTTTGTGCTTGAAATGTACTGTAATTCTGCAAACTGTTAATAAATATTTCAATCAATCAATCAAAAAACAAAAGCATAAATAGATACAAATGAGTCTGACCGTTACAAGTCTGTAACTCTGAGAGTATACGAATGGAACCAAATGGACCCGTAGGCTAAGTGTCCGTTTGGTTCCATTCGTACACTCTCAGAGTTATGGGGGTCCTTGAAAATAAAACGTTGGAGAACCTAATGCACCATAGCCTACATAGTGTAATAGTAAATCAGTGTCATACATGAATTCCTGTTCTGTTCTTTGACTATATAGAAGTGTCTAATTGTACGTCTCTAAATGTTTTGATGAATTGAACAAGGTGGACCCTCTTGTAAACAAGTGTAATGCTTAATTGGGTCGTCCACTCACAGTCAACAGTCTTTGTATTGAGTTTGTGCTTGAAATGTAGGCCTACTGTAATTATACAAACTGTTAATACATATTTCAATCAATTAATCAAAAACATATTCTGAAGAAAACCTGGAGACTGATATATGGATAAGAAGTTAAGAACATTTATAATGGTGGGTCAAAGAAACCTAAAAACTGTCATTACGAGCCTTGTAGTGAAGAAATCTTTCCAATTCAGCAGGTTCAACTGGTCTATTCTGCCGCCACAGAGAAGGATACCCGTTGATATGTCTTGAGAAGTAGATTGTGCCAAGCTATGAATGACTGATGGTGCATGAGCTGACTTCCACTGGTTAACTTTAATAACTTAACTATCAGTTCTACAGCATTACCCGTTTGGACGCATTCCATTATTTCCATACAGTCAACAACACATCCTACTTCCGTTCAGACTGCAGGTTGGGGCCATTTAGGCCTGACAGACCAGATATTTGTTATCAAACAGCGCACTCTGCTGGACACACACCGAACTGAACAAGTACAGGCTCAGTTACCTCGAATTGGCAAAATGGCAACGACAATAAATTAAAACAGCCTGTCACTGTTTCAACAGGTGAGGCTGAGACAGAGATGCACTTCATCTTAAAATGAGTGAAATAAGGAACACTTGGGAACTCCTACAAGTACCGTAAAATATTTTGCCATTTTTGTTTAGTTTTTTTGATTTGTTGAACATATCTGAAATTATTATTGTTATTATTATTTCCTTTGAATTTCACTGAAAACATTTTAACCTATATACTATTTAGTTAGGCCCTATAGGCTATACTGGTTTTCAACCAGTGTCCAGGGAGTCAGGGACAGGGACCACAACAGGTGGTCCTTGAGACTAGTGCTCCAGGTGCAAAATAATGAAGGTCCATTTGGTTTCAATTTTACACTCTCAAGAGTCAAATTATTGTGAGTGGGCGGCAAAGTGAATGTAATGTCGTTTAACATCATTTAGCAAAGTGAATTTAATGTCATTTAACATCATTTAGTTTTAGTGCAATCAGATTTACTTTTTTGTTTGGATGTATAGGCTATGGGCTATCAAGGCCAGAAAAGTTGTTTTTTGCTAGTTAGTGTCGAAGTGTCGTTGAGAAAGACAATGGTGTATGAATGTGTGAATGTAATGTACAATCTATGTAAATGCACCATTTACCATTGTTAAACATATGCATTGCTTAATTTGCAAGAAGTCCACACGATTAGAGAATGTAGAATAATGTTATTTTGATCGTTTGCCTAAAACCCTTTCTCCAATTCATATATTTGATATTGCTGTATTTTAATGTATATTGATTGTTGTTTTGTATTTCAGCTACATTGTAAATGAGGGCCTGTCCCTCAATTGTACTCCGAGCTTAAATAAAGGTTATGATTGATGAGACGCTCTGAGCCTCTGCCAGTGGTGCCTATTTCTAGCCTCCTTATGCTGTTTTGATTCTTTGCACGTGTAATCTGCGGGAGGCTGCCTTTCTGCTGGTGTTGAAGTACTGTTTTGTCAATTGCAGAGTCAACACAGCCATCTACCAGGAGGTTTTAGAGCACTTTGTGCTTCCGTACGTTGGCAAGCTTTATGAAGATGCAGATTTCCATTTCCAGCATCACTTGGCACCTGCCCACAGAGCCATAACTACTAGTACCTGGTGTAGTACTGACCATGGTATCACTGTGCTAGTTGGCTGGTCAGTTTGACACCAGACCAGACCCAACCACACAAATGAGCCATCAAAGCAAACCTGGGCTTCCATAACACCCAGAAGACCACTGATCACCTTCATGCCACACCCCATTGAAGAAAAATGTCATTCAAAAGTATCGTTTTAAACATGCAGTCAGCTTTACAAACTAATTTCACCCATACAAATCAGGTCCCAGTTTAAAAAGTTTGAGAGCACCTGCTAATCTGACAGAATCTAAAGTTATTTTGATACTCATGTTGCTTAAATGTTACTTGCACTGGACAACTTGTGGACTTTGAAAACAAAATTTAGTTCCAAGTGCTTTAGACCACTCTTAAAAGTCTCCCCAAGAACATATAAATATATAGTAAGAAATACAAGTATATTGATTCCTGCTTGAGGCCCAATGTGTGTGCGTGTACTGAAATGGCACCGGCCACAGGTGGAGGAAATACCTTCAACTTAAATAAATAAATGCAGTTGATCTTTAGCTTAATTTCATAAACAATCAGACTTCTTCAGAGAATGACCTGTGTAAAACAAATCGCAAACAGTCACCATGCATCTTTCACAACCACATACACATTTATTGAGGGACAAAACAGAACATAAAGAAACAGTTCTCCGTTAGAGGTTTATTTCTCTGAATATTTTACAAATATAAGCATAATGTTCATATAGACTTGATGACAGTTTGAAGTCCGAAGTACTTTGAAGCACGTAAGCACAACCACTGGCAGGGGACAAGGAGGGACGATTTTGCCCGTTTATCTGCAAAGAGACAAAGAAAAAGATCAAGTAAGAACACAAAAACAAGTAGGCCCTTAAGACTTGGTTTGGCTGTACACTAGGGTGCCGCTCACACATAAAGGACACCCTGTCATCTCGGTGTCTCCTGTGCCGCAATTGATTTTCAATGGGAGTCACGTGGTTGACGAGACAACCACGTGAGCAAGCTTGTTTCGTCAAACCATGCGACTCCCATTGAAAATGCAGTGCGAGCCGTGCGGCACGCTGAAGACACAGGAGACACCGAGAAGACAGCTGTCGTTCATGTGACTGAGGCCTAGGAGAAACTAATGAGGGTTTCTAAAAGGCCTAAAGGCTATTCAGTCTATCCTGAACAGAATGATACCTACTGTATGCTCTTCCAACTAGTCTTTAATATATATTTTTTTATCCCACGATTTTGTAACCCATTTTTCACCCATGTGTCAATCATCTAATGTGATCCTGGGCTCTACACACCCTCCACCAACCTAGTCCCCATATATGGGGGACATGGGGAGAGCAACGGACTTGAACTCATGCTTCCTTCATGCCTGAGTGTCCAAGTTGCTCCTTTACACCTGACAGGGGGGAGTTTCCCTGGTTGGACGTAGCGCGTGGAAGGAACACGTTATTCCAACCAGTTCCTTTCCCCTCCATCAGGCTGGCCAGGGGGAGGCAGTTTAGTGACCAGGATTACTGCATGTTTTTTTGTGAGGGTGAACATGCAAACTCGACACAGAAAGGCCCTTTCGCCAACCCCGCCTTCGGGTATGGGCACTGATGACGCGGAGGAGGAAACATGCCGCCAGCGCCCACAGCATCCCGAGCGGGAATCGAACCCAGGACCTTCTAGCTGTGAGGAGACAGCACTACCAACTGTGCCACCGTGTCCGCTTCTGTGCCACCGTGCCCTCAACTGTGCCACTGTGCCACCGTGCCCTCAACTGTGCCACCGTGCCCTCCAAATAGTCTAGTAGGGAAAGCACACAAACCAATCCAAACCAGCACAAACCGATAGATGTTACCTCCTGTATGTTAATACATGCTTCAGTTCCTGGGTTCACCAATGAAGCAGATCAGATTACAAAAGAGAATTAGCAAAACTGTGGGTCACAAAGATGTTCTAATGGTCACAAAATTAAGTCATAAATGGCCATCATTTGATAAATTAAAATATAAAATGAAGGTGAGTAGGCACAGTTCAAAATATATAATCTCATCAACAGCCCTCATTTTTCCACTGTGTGCATAGTTCAAACCTTGACCTGCTGATGACATTAGCAGGGATTTCAAATTTAAAACTTGTGTTTTTCTTTAGTGTGGCTCTATGTAAGAGGCAAGCCACAGAGTGCATCTGTGTGAGTCTAATCTTGCAAACTGCTGGATTGATCAGTACCATGTCTTGGTGACACTCACAGTCCTGTTCCGATTGGAATTTTATGGTTTTATTTTACAGCACCTCGTAACCGTTTTGAAAGGCTCTGTAAAAATTAAAGTTTACTTACGAAGATTGTCAATTATGATGACACTAGCTTAATAGTCCCAGATTTACATGGGAGCCCCCCCCATTATTACTTTAGGCTGCATCTTGTTACAGTCATTATTTAGCAATAAATTGTGTTCGGGTAGCTCAGTCGCATCCTTTTTCCTACTTTATTTCGCACCAGTGAGGGGTGAGAGGGCGCTGCCTTATTTTGAGGGGTGGGAGGGAGCCGCCTTATTTACTACAGCAAACAACCTTTATTGTTTTAGTTGCCTTAGGTTCAAGTGGCATATCTTGTAATATGCTAAAGGCTGTTTGAATTCTTTAGAAAAATATACTCATGGAAAGGCTATATTATTTTACTTATTTGACCCTATAAAGTATAAACAATTTAGTATATAATATAAGTATATGTAAAACTTTGCCCACTGATATGTTAACTCGTCATAGCCTACAACTTCCGTGAACCGACTTCACTGTAGTAGCCTTTTCATAAATTATATTTGTACTTGGGCTGCCTGCTGTCGTGAAAGTTTATAGTTGGGGAAATTCAAAGTAGTAGTAGTTGTGAACTGAATTTGTACTGAATGTTTCCTTTATCCTCGTGTTGCGCTTCCGTTTTCACTAAAGTTTTTATAAGTTGGGCTGGTGATAAATGGGACCTTCTTATTAGTGAGGACCGATATATGGAGACATGGCTGAAAAGTGTTTCTTCAAAAGGAAAGACAAGAGATGGAGACAACGTTTAAAGTTCTTACAGAGCAGCAGCTCCAGAGATGATCTCAATGAGCTCCCTGGTAATGACCGCCTGTCTGGTACGGTTGAAGGTCAGCGTCAGCTTGTCAATCATCTCGGCTAGAGGGAGGGAAATATATCATTTAGTATCAATGCAAAAACATGAACACCCTCATTAAACCCCACAATTAGGTTGAGTCTTGATGAAGTTTTGCCATATGACTAAATCTAAACAGAAGATGCATAGTGCAGGGAGAGTAAAACTAAACTCTAAACTATTCCTTCGTTTAGAACGTCTTACAGGCATTCTTGCTAGCGCCGTCCATCGCGGTCATCCTAGCGCTCTGTTCACTGGTGGTCGATTCTTTCATGCTATAATAAATCATGTTGACCAGGGCGAACTCTTGGTAGTTCCGGAGCACGTCGGCATCGATGTCATCATAGATGCTCATGGTCTCTGTCGGGCAAGATGGCATACAGTGAGTGAGTGACTGGTTCAACACGGAAAATTCACCGCCGTTTACTTGGGACTTCAGTAAAATGCCATACCTGCGTTAGCGATCGTATCGTTGGAGTACAGGGGCTTCTTGGTGATCTGGTAAGAGATGACAGATCTGTATGGGGAGGGAGGAAAGGTGATGCACTCTTAGGGCTGTATTTTGCGTGTCTTAAGTACCAGGTCTTATTCCCTAACTTGAGTAAACGAAAGACCTGGAGGCGTGATCAATGCCATTTGGCTTTTCTGAGTGGCCAAAGAGCATTGACCACGCCTCCAGGTCTTTAGTTTACTCAAGTTAGGGAATAAGACCTGGTACTTAAGACACGCAAAATACAGCCCTTAGTGTTCAATTACACTGCTGCGATAGCAAATATGACCAAGTAGCAGACAGGAATGATGAAGGTGGGCCTTATTTACTTGAAGTTGTTGTAGATGAGCGTCCCCTGGTCAAACTCATATCCTAGGTTGATCAGCTCTGCGGCGATGATGGAAGCGTCAGCGAAGGTGGGAGGCTTACGGCCAATCTCTTTGAAGTTGAGCAGAATGTGCTGCCCATGAGTCCTGATGGAAGATACATTTAAGTTAAAACACTTTGTGACGCCATTCAAACTTGTTAGCTTAATTGTTATAAATATAATCGTTTAACTGGCCAGTTTTAGTTGTGATGCGAAATGCGACTTGTAATGTGCCCAATTAACATACTCTATCTCAAAGACACCAGACTTCTTATTTTGGAGGGCAATAATATAGAATTTTGCATGAAAGACAAATAATGACAGCCACTGCTACATCCTTGGGGAAACACTATTATAAATGAGGTTTTATGTAATCTTAGCTGTTTTAAACATGACTAACCCTCGTGTTCTCAATCATCCCATTTCTGTTCTGCATTCAGATGCAGAATATTTCTGCAATGCCACAAAGTGACACATTCAAATGTATTCTAGTGTTTCGGCATCCCCCATCAGGGCAATTGGATAAAGAATGGTAAAGTAATTGGTCACGTTCAACGTCACAGTTAGAAGAGAGCTAAACACAACAGTGCCCTTGTGGTTCGAGTGTCTGTCCTGAGACTGGGAGGCCGGGTTCGATCCCGGCCAGGACATACCAAAGACTCTGAAAAATGGGACCCAATACCTCCCTGCTTGGCACTCAACATACCCCCATTGGGGTAAGTCTCCTAGCGTCATGTACAGGGGGTGTACTTGTACATCAAGCTGCCTCACACTACATAAACAGGAGTGTTTGATAAAACGAACTATTACGCAATGTTAACGTCATCATATCCTGTTGTATACCTCTTCAGTATGCCCCTCAGCTTGTCCCCTACGTTGACAACCATCACCTCCTTGCCAGCGGCAGTCAGTTCGGCAATCTCAGCCTTTATGGCCTTAGCAACACCAGAGTGGATGGCACCACAGAGACCACGGTCAGATGACACACCAACGAGCAGGTGCTTGCTAGAGTTCTCTGGCGCTTTGATCTCGGCCTTATCGTAAAGGGCTGGGGAATAAAGTACAACAAACTCATTAGCATCACCCTAAAACATGATCATCAGGTATTATTATAATATAAGGAGGAAGAACTTTTTCCAAAAAAATGTACAGCATTTGTCAAAATCATGCTTTGATGTGGACACGCCCACCAGTTCATTAAATCTCCAGCGATGTATGCAATTTAAATTTCTACCTACAGCCATAATAGAGTAGCACAGCATGATATATTTGGGCCACAATGTAATGGGTTCGATGCCGGGCACCGCCAATTCAGCATATGAGTAGCATGACTTGGGTTCATCAAGTCGTGCAGCAAGTAGTGAGAGTTGATGTCTAGTGCATTGCAAACAGGGATAGACCAAGAATAGAGGGTATGCGTGTGACACCCGTAAGTTATGTGGGAACGCCTGCTGAGTGGCAAAAAAAAAGAAAAACTACATTGTGACCTTGACAGTCAAACTCCTGCCCGTAATTCTGAACAGATTTGTCATTAACAGTTCTCTGTACTTCAAAGTCTGATCGTTACTTTTCCGATTGTCAATTACATTTGTATCACCAGTTAATCAAAGGTTGTCCAAATAGGAAAAACTGTAAAACAAAATAAAATCTAAATGACACAACTTTACTTGGTGTATTGATTTAAGTCAGATCGGTTGGGGATGAGGCATCATACGTATGTTTGTGTTCATGCAGCAGTGCTGCTGGTGCATGTCATCGTCTGCAGTTGTTCAGGTCTATAGATTATAGAGTATTCGGTCAAAGCCAACTTGGATCATGACAACTCACAACTCACTCAAAATACTGAATAGTGTAATGCTCATCTCATAGCCTGGATGGATGACTGCGCTGCTTATATTATACCAAGAAAAAAAAAAAAAAAAAAGGATTGAGGTCCCAGCCTGCACAAGAAATATGAAGCTGATCTTCCCATTAGAATGCAGACATATAAACAGTAAACACAGGACCGAACTAAATCTCGCAGTACAAATAACTGGTTGAATTAATGGTTCAATTAGCAGACATACAAAGTAGGGATGTTCCGATAAGGTTTTTGGGGACAGATTTTTTTTCTCATGATCGACCGGCCGCCAACGATACCGATCTTGGGCGCAAGAAGCAAATTTGAATACTTCCCCAAAATATAAACAAACTGTCTCTGCGATATTGTCGCGTTGGTGTCTCGTATCGTTTATGACAGTCACTCATATTTGATGCAGTCTGTTTCTAGCAAAAATGTAACCAAGTCAGCAGCAGTAACAATAGCGTTTCCTCAGTCAGTTGATTCTTCATATCCATATCAGTGAAACGGCATGGATGATTCGTTTACATTGATGCCATAGTAATGACATTTTTTCACTTGCTAAAAATAGCCGAACTACAAGCTCACAACGCGTCGTGCTGCGACGCGTTGTGGGCTTGTAGAGCGACTATTTTCAGCATGCACCAAATTGTAAAATTACTTAGTGGAACTCTTGTCCACTAGTCCCTTCCTAACATTTTAGTCTAGTTTTTATTTGTTGACTACGGTAAATTGTCAGTATATTTAGTTTGACAGTGAAATAATCTTAGTTTTAGTCGACGAAATCAACACTGCCGTGGACTTACGCCCTCTACCGATATTGGACGACTTCGGTGCTCTATACTGTTGGTATACATACCCAGGGCACCAGTTCCGTAGACACGGGCAGGCTTCAGTGCCCGGTCAGCACGGGCATACTTGGCAGCTGCCACCATCTTCATGGATTTGGTGATCTTCTGGATGTTTTTGACGGACTTCAACCGAAGGTTGACTAAGGGACACAAGAACAGCCCTCGCCGTCTCCATTATCAACAAAATAAAAAACAGCAAGCCTCCCATGTATGCAGTGCTGATTATAAGACGACCCCCATTTTTCAAGACTCATTTGTGGAAAAAGAACATTGAATGTCAAATAGTCTAGTCCCCGATTATAATACGAACCCGTTTTTTAGGATATTTCCATTGGAGAAAAAAAGAATGGTCTTATATTCAGGCCAATAGGGTATATACATAACATGTCAGTGTATAATAGTTTTACGAGAAAACATACATATATATATATACACACACACATACATATATATACACACACGTAACTGTGTAACCCGTGTAACAGGTCTGCAATAGTTGACATAAAAAGTACTTACTGTCCTTCAGGGTAGCCATGTTCCTGAACTGCCCACTGCAAAACGCAGAGAACGCATTCAGAATTGTGTTGCAAGCAGCATCATTAACACAATTGTTACATGGCTAAATACGCCTATAAATGCTCCAATAAATTCAATGCAGCAGACAAGTCAGATGGGGAAGACAAATATATACACATTTCAACTTGCGACAGTCCCATGCAAGCCAACTTGGATTACCCATTAGCACGTTGATACATTATTAAATTCAAGACAATGAAATTAGGTTTTAGACAGTCAAAGTGACCCGTTTTCTGGCCATACTATTTGCGCAGTGTTGACTAGCAGAATTTCGCATGACGGAGAGTTCGGCAGCAACACAATCAGACAATGACATAGAAGGACGGCCAGTAAATGTCATGTAGCAGCTAGGTGTTAGCTGCTGTTAGCTTAGCATGAGCTGCTACAGCGGCTGAACTTGGGCTAAATCACACAGTCTGTCATTCAACCCCTGGCCTGCACGACACAGTTAGCACGTCCTTGCAAATGAATGAATGTTTCTAATCGACCACGTTAACGTTCACACGCCAGCTTATTCGCATGCCACAACAACTAAACCATAATGTATGTATTAAATAATGTTACTTTACCATTGTGGGGAGAACACCAACGCGCTGGTCCTGGCGAACATGATTGCTTCTTACTGAAGGTCAGAGATGCAGCACTGCGCAGGCGCCGAGTAAATATGGAAGATGGCCGAAGGTCTCGCGAGATTGCCAATGTCCTCTCCTAGGCTATTTCGATTGTTTTATTTTGATTTGAAAATCTTTATTTTTAACTTTTCAGGTAAAAATAAAATAAAACAATGTATTTAACAAAATTAAATAAAAAAAATAAATGAACAAAGAAAAAAACCACAACAATGTGATCATTGATCTTCCACGTTAAGTTAAAAAATAAGTAAAAATAACCCCCAAGTCTCGCGAGATGTCTCGTTATTGTCGAGTGCTCCCGATGACGAACGAAGTGGGGTCAGGGTGCCGAGTGGAGATTAAGTTGCAGTTAGCTAGCCTAGCATCACAGTGAGCACACTGCTACAAATAAGCACAAACAAATAAGCGCCACTTTAACGCCATCTAGTTTTACAATCAAGGATGGGGAAAGCAGATTTCTTCAGCCCCAAGGCGATAGGCAACAGAATCAAAGCCAAGGGTCTTCAGAAGCTGAGATGGTATTGCCAGATGTGCCAGAAACAGTGTCGAGACGAGGTGAGAACCACATACCGATAACTCTATGGGTGAGACAACAACAAAGCCATGTTGGTCAGCTGTTAGCTTAGCTAGCCAGCCATCTAATCATTAGATTCTAATCTATCAGCAATTTGTAGTAATAATGAGGGGCGGTCAAAGATGGGAGATATTGTGGGTTTATTCTGTCCTATTATAGCTCTGGTCCATAGCGTTAGAGAAGGACTTCTAACGCTATGGAGTATGGACCACAGCTATAATCCAATGCTACACAACTAGCAGTAGGGCTGCACGATATGGACAAAAATTCATATCACGATATACATGGCAGATATCTCGATATCGATACGATGACGATATATCGTGCAGCCCTAGCTGACACCGTCGTCGGGAGACTCCAGACCTGAATCGCCATAACATATTTTCTTAATGGACCTGGCTAGCGATGCAGGGCTGGAGCCAGGCTACAACAGGACAGAGGGACAAACGAGTGATGGTTTATTTTCCGAGGGGCACAGGCTAAAATAGAGGGCTGGCTTTAGAAGTGGACGATATATTGTCGATATAGACGATATATCGATATGTCGACGATATATCTATATCGCGATACCGTTGACTTTTTGCGATACTGATATTGTGCATGTTCATACCTCGATATCGATACGATAACGATATATTGTGCAGCCCTAACTAGCAGTGGTGGAAAGTATAACAAAGTACATAATGTACTCAAGTACTGTACTTAAGTAAATTAAAGAACATATGAGGTATTTGTACTTTACTAGCCCTGAAACATTAGTTATTGTTTTTTTTGCTGATTTTGAAAACCCCTTGGGGTGATGTTGCACTATAAATAAATAGTGCAACATCTCTCTCTCTCTCTCTCTCTCTCTCTCATTAGCAGGCAACAGTGCAGCACTGTCTCTCTCTCTCTGTTTCTGGCACAACAGCGCCCCTACTGGTACCCTAGGGTCCCTGATAGCTTATTCCACTCTCCATAGGACGCAGATTTACCCACTCTTTGTTCACGGAGACCTTCTCGGTCGCTTGAGTGTTGGTGAGATGTTTCAAAGATGCATACAACAGCTTTAGGAGACCGCCGCAACGTGTGCGAAGCGGCATTAACTGCCGTTGCCGTTAAGTATTTTTTAAAGTTTTGCTTCGCTGAAATTATCTCCTCTCTCTTCCTTGACTTCCTTGTTGACTTCCCACGACTGGCTAGCTGCACGTCCTAGTTACTGCCTCTGATTGGCCGTCCGCGTACATGCAGGATGTTTATAATGCAACAGCGGTTAATGCCGCTTCGGCTTCGCACACGTTGCGGCGGTCTCCTAAAGCTGTTGTATGTATCTTTGAAACATCTCACCAACACTCAAGTGACCGAGAAGGTCTCCCGTGAACAAAGAGTGGGTAAATCTGCGTCCTATGGAGAGTGGAATAAGCTATCAGGGACCCTAGGGTACCGTTGACCAAACTTCAGAAAAGGTAACAAGGGTCCCGAAAGGGGCTAACTGAAACTGTGAGTGTCATCGGATGCTCAGAGTCTGACTCCGAGTCCAAGCACATCAGCGAACCCGCAGTGAGCTGTTCTTTATATAAACACAAATATATCATCCATCTGCTATTTTTGGACAGACAATTGGCATATCACCCAACCTTACCTCCCAGTGGGACGTGCCTCAAGGACCTCCCTAGGGAGATGCCCAAGAGGCATCTTAACCAGATGCCCGAACCACCTAGCCTTGTGTTTAGGTAAAGGTAAAACTGCCTGGCTGTGTTAGTGTGTTCAATAGTGAGGTACAATGAAACAGACAGACACACACATTAAAACCTGGGAGCTGACCAGCACAGTCTTATACTGTTGGCCACAAAGCAGCCTTGCTCAAGGGCACTTCAACGGTGTTGGGTGAGTGATGACCAATCACTGCCCGTCCGGGGAATCGAACCGGCAACAAGGGCGCTCCTCTAACCCGTAGGCCACCACTGCCCCGAAAGTATCGGTTCCCCAATTAGAGCACTCAGCAGATTAATAACCTTTCCTTTATCACCAGACAGTTTTAATAATATTCAGCTGTATTTTGTTTTTGTCCCATTTTCTTTTGCTTGCTCTGCTCACAGAATGGGTTCAAGTGTCACTGCATGGCGGAGTCCCACCAGAGGCAGCTGTTGTTGGCCTCAGAAGACCCTAACCAGTTCATGGACTTATTCTCAACGTGAGTCCTGTTTTATGCTGTGATAGTCTTATAAAGACATACTATTACTAGCATGTTAACCTTTCACCACACTGACTCCAGGTGGCAGAACTGACGTTAATTTTTCTGCTTTCCTAGGGAGTTTAAAGATGACTTTTTGGACTTGTTAAAAAGACGTTTTGGTAAGTGTGGATTTCCAATTAACTTTCCCACTTTAACTTCACAGTTAAAGCGTATTACAGTCAAATAACGAGCATCTTCTTCTCTCCAACCACCCCCCCTCTCTCTTTGCAGGGACCAAGCGAGTGCATAACAACATAATCTATAACGAGTACATCAGTGACAGGGAGCATGTCCATATGAACTCCACACAGTGGGAGACGCTTACAGACTTTACAAAGTGGCTGGGGAAAGAAGGTCAGTAAGCACAGTGCGTATGTGAGATGTGTGGATTTCAGTTATTCATCTAACGTTTTACATAAATTCACCATTGAGAAGGAATGGAGCTCTCACTGGCGCTCACAACGAGCTGTTCTCTTACCACCAATACATGGCCTTATAGATGCCAAAATTACCAAAGACATGGGTGAGACAACAACAAAGCCATGTTGGCCTAAATGTCAGTGGCATCAGATGTTATGTTCCTTATTCATGAGTCAAATATGTTTGATTACCTTGTGTAGGGTCTGTAGTATCTGATAAAGCTCCTCTTTCCTCCTTGATAAAACATTCCAACTTTGACGGAGTTGCTTGTAGTGTGCAGTATGCAACACCATCCTTGTCCACAATCATGCAACATTATGCAGCTGTGGAGCATATGCTTAATTCTGTGAATACCTTCACTATCTGCTAACTGCCCCCTCCAGTGGTTTGGAGTGGCTTTGCTAGTTATTGTCATAGTTTTCAAAAGTATGATAATAACTGACTAACTTTTGTTCATTTCAAAAGTTAATTTCATTTCAAGCCTCAACATTACTGTGGCCTTTATTGTTTTCAAAGTGCTACACCAAGGTGTATTTCTTTGAATGCTTTAGTGGTGAAATGTCAGGTTTTGAAATGAGATAGAGAAGCAGATTCTTTATAGTGTGTAATATATCTTGTTTAATGGAACCCCCTAGGCTTGGCCAAGGTTGACGAGACCCCTAAAGGCTGGTACGTTCAGTACATTGACCGTGATCCGGAGACAATTCGCCGTCAGGAGGAGTTGGAAAAGAAGCAGAAACAGGACTTGGACGATGAGGAGCGTGCTGCTAAGTTCATCGAGGAGCAGGTCCGCAGAGGCCTTGAGGGCAAAGAACCAGAGGTGACCCCCCCCCTTCAACACACACACACACACTCTTCAGCCAAGGAGGACACAATGCACTTCAATAGGACACTATGTGACATCTATACTAACATAAAAAAGTGTTTTCGTTGTTGTGCAAGATCTACAAGATTTTTTCCGCCAAATCAAACAATGTTGTCTTTTAATCCCTAGGAAACACCAGTTTATACAGAGCTCAAGCGTGAGAACGAAGACGAAAAAGGTTAGTCTCGGGATTGATTGCATACCGTTTAGCGCTTTTATATACATAAATATACACATTTGCTCTGAGACATTCCTTTAAGCTAAAACATTTTGGGTGAAAAAGGGCCTTGCAGGTTGTCTGTAGTGGTGCTTATTCAACAACAAGCTATTAAAATAAAAATCACACCATCAAATCACCACTATGAGGTTCACATATTGCTCAGTCAATCAAATCATCGCTATGGGGTACACACAAAGCTGGGTATAGGAGGGGATGGCGCCCCTCCAAACACTGAAGATGGGCTAATTATGTCTTAACATACTAAAGATACAGTTTGGTTAAAATAATGTTGTATTCATCAAAAGAAGTCCCAGATTGTAGCTTTAAAGGCTATATATCGATAGTTAATGTAAAAATTACTTCTGCTTGTTCTTTCAGTCGTCTTCAATCTGGGAGCGTGCTCTTCTGCAGCAGGTCCTTCTAAACCGAGGTACAGAGGAAATCTCTTTTGGAATACCATTCTGTTACATCTGTTACATAAATGACATGTCAATTGTCACTTAACACACATAACTTGGTCTCCATAGTGCCGTCAAGGGTCCTGTCAAAGGTCCAAGTGCCCTGGCAGCGGCGGCGGCATCAGCAAAGAGGAAAGAGTTGTCTTCCGGTTCAGAGTCCAAAGAAAAGAAGAAGAGAAGTGCCCTGGATGAGATCATGGAGGTATTGCGTCAGTGTGTTTACCGTTTATTATAGCCTTGTTCAGACCAAAGATTTGTGTTGAGACTAAACCATTTTAAGCGTGATTTATACTTTGTTGTACGACATCGAGACATTAACAGAAAATAGCGAATGAATATACGAGCTACATCGCAGATCTTGTAATCTGCTTCCTTTGGCATGCGGCACCTTCATTACAATGGACATTTAGCAATAAAACATTGTAGTGAAAAATGGCAGCGGTACTCTGAATTACCCCTATAATGTGTCTGCCATGTGTATTCATATCTAATGGTTGAAAAATAGGGTCAGTGAAACACATAAACCATTTGTGATGTCTTTATTTTCTAGATGGAGGAACAGAAGAAGAAGTCAGTCAGAAACGACTTTTGGCTGCAGCCTAACATTGTGGTGAAAGTTGTCACTAAGAAACTGGGAGAGAAATACCACAAGAAGAAGGCAGTCATCAGGGTAACGCAGGATTCATTTAAAAGTGATGTGTGCGAGTTAAAGCAAGCAAGCGTGACTTTAACATTTCTATCTCTGCTCCTGTCGCCACAGGAAGTGCGAGACAAATACACAGCCGTAGTGAGGATTATTGGCTCGGGAGACAAACTGAAACTAGACCAGAGTCATCTGGAGACCGTTATCCCTGCAGTGGGTAAGGATGCACTGCACACACGTGATTGTTCTGGCTCAATATGTAGTACCTCAACTCCGGGGTCTTGATCTAATCCACACCCCTCTGCACGGTGGCCTGCAGGTAGACGGGTCCTGGTTCTGAACGGCCAGTACAGAGACACAGAGGCCGTGTTGGAGAGTATAGATGAGAAGAAATTCTGTGCTGCACTCCTGCTCGACTCGGTAAGGGAGAAGTTACCAAGTTACCCATCTCTCAAATAGATACATAACACTGAGTCATATCTAACTGTATGTCTTAACATTTGGATTGTCTCGTCTACAGGGCCGCATGAAAGGTAGGCGAGTCGAAGGCATCGCTTATGAGGACTTTTCAAAACTGGACAGCCCTCCTGCCTAAAGACCCTCACTGACCAATGGCTGAGGGACTCTACTGTGTCAGGCTCCCTCTGAACCTGTATATATATATAGATATCCACAGTGCATTGTCTGTGGAGCTACCACCTTTACACCTTTTTTATTCCAGAATAGGTGAACGAGATCAAGCTGTCTTTTAGTTTTTTTTTATTTGGTGAAATTAACAAAGTCTCTCTTGACAATGAAGACGTATCATTTTTCTTGAATAAAATACAACAAAAGTGAATCATGTGTCCTTTGTAGGGATGCTCCGATTAGGTTTTTTGGGACCGATACCGATCACCGATTGTTTTTTTTTTTCATGATCGGCCGATACCGATCTTGTGAAATGTTTCCAAAATGATAATATGTCAAAACCCACGTCAAAACTGTTCCTGTGTGTGGGGAGGAAAGGGAGTATGTTTAGGCCTATCACAAAAATGCAAAATTATGTATCTGATGATTGACATGGTTACCAATTAAAAGTTTCTCCAGATAGGGTAAATGCCGAAATTTCCGCAATTCCGCAATTTCCGCAATTACCGATTACCGATCAGAGATAATATCACCGGCCGATTATCGGAGCATCTCTAGTCCTTTGATATGGTGATACGCTGATAAATATGTACTTTTACTTTGTAATATATTTTTAAGATGAAATAAAGTTGATGCATACATTCATCCCCTCCCTTTCCTTTGGACCATTTTGTCATTGAGAACTTATACTCACCCTTTCAAGTGGTTGTAGCATTTTGTTAAATTAATTAAGGCTTCACTGGTCCAGAAAACAAATAGCAGCGTATGGCACTGGCAATTTATTTGTATTATGTAGCTCATATCTATACCCGTCCCACTTTGAGTCATGTGATCCTTGTGAAAGCAATGTCATTGGAGGCTCAGTGTGTTTGAAGGAAGCTGTTGAGATCTGTGACGATGTAGTCGGTGTAATGGCCATCGATCAAGCCTTTTCCACTGTTGTGTATGAACCAACAGGAGACATCTGTGCCCCGCTTCTTATCCTGTCTGTAGTCCTTCTGCCAGCCCCTGACGGACGCATAAAATCGTTTTTTGAGCCGAATGCGAACGAAAGTAAAAGCCTGGTTACTGAGGCTTATATGTTATTTGTTGAATAATCCATTGTGTGTATTTCATTTACCTGGTGACGGCCAACTTGTGTCCCTTCACTTTCATGGTGGCCTCGTCCTTCAGAGGATCTGTTCCGCTGTGAATGTTGTGCACGCTCACCTCAGGCACTGTAGAAAACTGCCCTGGAAGGTCACAATTTCACAAATTATAATATATTCAATGTCTAATCTAAGCCTAGCCTAATTTTCAGATATATAGTCAGGTAGGCTATATAGTCTATATAGTCAGGGGAGGTAGTTTAGAGACCAGGATTACTGCATGTTTTTGTGAGGGTGTGGTGTGGACTTTTAAAACAATATAACAATGATAGTGGTGAACGATATAGTTACCGTACAGAGCTTGTCATGGACGGCCCTTCACTGTATTATAGTAGCCATGATGACGAGTCGTCAGAAGGACTTTAATGGTGCAATTTGAGCATCATGTCACAACAATTCATCATTGTACCTGTCAGCACATAGAAAACCTACCTATGAGACCATGGACCCGGGTGGAATAAGTGTTGTCTGTAGGGATATAGATTCCCAGGAAGTTTACGTTGATTGGATGTTTCTTCCAAACACGATGGAGCATCACCATGAACCTCATAGTATCATTTATAGCTACAGTGACATGGGAGTCCTTCACAATGGCAACCCTCACCCTGAAACACAATGACAGTACAGTATGCTTGTTTAATTACACTCATAATATTAATATTGATACCTTGCTATTCCATTAAGAAAGGGTTGATTGCAAGAAATTGATTAAGACTTTTTAACAACCGTATGCCCAAGACTACAGTATTATGTCACTGTATGATGAATAGCGAAAATATCTATAAAAGCTCACAAAACTAATTTGCGACATGTTTTGAGCATGTAGAGATCTGCTATTTTTTCTAACAAGAACACCGGGTTGAAAGTGGTTAAATGGATAGCTGACTGTACATGGATGTGTACAGTGTCAGTGTCATGCACCTCCATGACCCCTGTGTAAAACTCAGTGTTGTTTTCGTCGACTAAAACCAAGACGAAAAATGTTCGTCGATTACCTTTTTCCACTGACTAAAACTAAATGGAAACTAAATTAAAACTAAGCTACAGTATGATGACTAAATATATTGACAATTTCATCAACAAATAAAAACTAGACTAAAATGTTAGGAAGGGACTAGTGGACAAGAGATCCAGTATAAGTCATTTTACAATTAGTTGCATGCTGAAAATAGATCTACAAGCTCAAATACATCTAGCATCGTGCTATGACGCGTTGTGAGCTTGTAGATCTGCTACTGTGTTTAAAATCACTCATTACGACAGCATCAAGGCCCGCCAAAACACATTCTAGTCGACTAAATCACCTGTAGATTTAGTCGACTAAAATATTATGACATTTAGTCGACTAAAACTAGACTAAGACTACATCCCAGGTGACAAAAATGTGACTAAAACTACGTGAAAACCATTCAAGAGACTATGACGAAAACTAAAATCTAAATTTTGCTGCCAAAAACAACACTAGCACACTTTCACCCCCAAAAATAAAACCGTGATTGTTTTTACCCGCCGTGTGCGATGTCTGCCGTGGCTCTCCACGTGAAGTTGTGCTTGTTCCTGCCGTCGGTCAGTACGATCTGGTCTGTGTCGACCGTCACGCTGAGTCCCAGCGGCTGGTAGTAGACGGAGATGGTCCCAAAGTAGGTGTTCACTTTGTTGCCCTTCAGGCGCTTTGAGCCCACCAGCTGACCGTTCACTGCCACACCTGCAGGCAATTTAGACATTATGCCAATTAATAGTGTTGTCACTGCTGTTGTCCTGACCCAATACCCCCCCCCCCCCCCCCTCCCCGGTGCCGCGCTACTCAGCCTGTAGTACTGTACATGACCAATGACCTATCACCCTCCCCGCCAGCTTCCCTCCCCCGCACACTGGCCAATATTGTGTTCGCATAGAAGCCACGACAATGCTGGATGCAATACAGTGGATTCGAACCCACAACCTCTGTGGTGGTGGAGGGCAATGCAATATTCAATTCTGATTGTAGCCACAGTCAATGCTAGACTGAGAGTTAATATTGTAAATTGCATTGATAAAATGTTAAATTGGACTTTTACGAGAAGTTGACGTGAAAGATGTCATTCAATGTGATTGCCTATCGAATAGGTGCTATCAGCACACGTCAATCCCAATTTCCCAACTATGGGCTAGTACTAGTAGAGGTCTACTAAACTGCTAAACTACTAGCAAGTTCAGGAGGCTGTCATCATCCATTTATTTCAGTGAGCCAGTAAGCACAGAAGTCCTGTTATTAAGCAGGTGCTGTCACGTGAAAAAGAAAGTATATCTTAAGATAGTTTCAGGCCTTTCTATCATTGCCGCTATGGTGGTTATTATGGACTGCCATGCTGAAACCATCTGGCTTACATGTTTCAATCATTGTCTTTGTGCTGTGCAATTGTCCAATATGTCATTGGAGTTATTTTGTTTGGTGCAAAGCACTAAAACCAGGGAATAAACCAGGGAAATAGCTACCTGTTTCGTGGTCAGACAGCAGGTTGAGGATGTTACCAGGCTTGGAGTCGATGTTGAAGCAGACACTCATGTTGCTTCTGGGCAGGTGCACTGTGAAGTGTGGGTCGTTCTCCACTGGATCAGAAACAATTAAGCTCGTTAGCCGACACACCTCGCACCTCACAATTTACAGCGGGGTATTACGTAAAACAGTGTTTTGCATGTCAAGGATCCCACAAATTTATATGAATTTGGCTGCAGAACCCCCACTTGAAACTATTTTGTGCCAGGGACCCCCATAAGAGAAGATTGTCAACACTTTTCGAAAATAGCTGAAAATTGTAATGTTTAAACTGTTCCTCATTTTAATGTGGAACCCCTGGGAAACTCCAAAGGACCCCTGGGTGTCCCTGCCTGGACCCCACTATGAGAACCAATGATATAAAACTCTGTGTGTGTATTTGCGTGCGTGCATTACCAAAGGTGATGTGCTCAGTCAGGGCGCCTGCAGCCTGGCTAGGAGGCGCAGGGGTGGTCATCTGCACCCAGGGAGGAGGTTCATGGAGCATCCGGATTGGAGAAATACCAGAATGGACCAACCCTCCGGATCCTACACATAGAAACAAGACACAAGAACACTAACTAACTATACGAGTCAAGTCAACTCAGCAGATGTTGTTGAACTTGAGCTCATGGCAGACGGTTCCCTGCATCTATATATGACTATTGTGGATGAGAATGTGATAGTTTTTCTTTGATTTGGTAAGACACCTGAGCAGCAGCCGTGTTTGGGGTCCTTGGGGGAGTCTGCCAGCAGCCTCTCAGCGCCTCCTTCACTCTCCACCAGCATGGCGGTGAGAGGAGTAACAAACTGGTGCTCCACAGCCAGGGCCATGATCCTCTGAGTGATCTTTCTCTTCTTAACAGCCGTTGTGGCCAGGGATCTGCAGGAGAAACACACAGTTAAAACCTTGACTTTGAAAAGAAGGGGCGTCTCTTCATCGCACGTCAGGTACACATTTCTCTAAGTGTGTTACCTCTCACTTATGAGCTGGGTGACGGTGATATAGGCCCACATCATTTCTCTAAGTGTGTTACCTCTCACTTATGAGCTGGGTGACGGTGATATAGGCCCACATCATTTCTCTAAGTGTGTTACCTCTCACTTATGAGCTGGGTGACGGTGATATAGGCCCACATCTGCCTGGCAAAGCCTGTGAAAGAGTGCTGCTGCTTGGCTAGCTCTGCGTCCAGCTCCATGGTGTCTGCCTCTGTCTCCAAGGACATATCCAGACGGGCCTGGGAGACAAGATGGGGTGGTGAGAGGAGGAAGGAGTTACGTTAGGGCGTGTGCGTGTGCGTATGTTCGTGCGTGCGTGATGGTGCATGTGCTACTCACAGCAGATGCTGTGGTGACAGCGGTCAGCATGTTGACCTCAGAGGGTAGCACCTTCCCAGCCACCACCAGCTCTGAACCGCTGAAGTATTTGTCAAATTGGTTCTGCGTGACGTCAGACACAGAGTCCTCTGCGAACTGGACGGTGATCGTTCTTAGCAAGGGCGAGGACACCTGTCTGTAGAACGCCTGGAGAGCAGAGAGTGGATGACACTTTATCAAAACATGCCGGCGGAAATGTGTTTAGAGTTTGAATGATGGTCGCAATCTTAACGTGCACATTCAAAACGACATCCACAACTAGCTGTGCATAGCTAGCAGGGCATGATCGAGGAGTACAGATTCAATTCATTACATCAGTGGTTCTCAAAGTGGGGTCCGGGCACCGGGTCCTTGAGGGAGTTCCAGGGGTCCCCAGCTAAATGATAGTTAGGACCCAATTGGACCCTGGCTTATGGGAGCGTAACTCTGAGAGTGTAACAAAACAAATGGAACCAAATGGACCCGTCCATTTGTTACACTCTCAGAGTTAAATTAACATTTACTTTACAATATAATTTGGGGTCCCAGAGATAGAAATGCCATTAAATGGGGGTCCGTATCCTAATGCATGTCAAGCTGGGGGTCCTTGAAATTAAAATGGTTGAGAATCACTCTGCTGGAACCGTCTCTTATGGGAAATCTTCTCCCCGCATGGCATATCTTTTCAAATGGGGTTCCGCGGACTAATACGTGTCAATTTGGGGGTCCTTGACATGAAATCATTTGGGAACCACTGCATTACATGACTTGTTTCCGGTGATGTCCAGTCACATCTTAAGGTCCCACCAACAAAGCTGAAGAAGCGGGGAGATATAGATAATTTCCCGCTGAAGTGCCCAAACTGGGGAACGAGCGTCCACCCCATGTTTGCAAACCCTGCCTGTGTTTAAATCACATTTGGAAACACTTGTACTCCTTGTCGTTCGAAAACTCAAGCCTGAGACTTACTGTTTCCACCAGGCATTGTGCCTATAGTAGATACTGTGTACTGTGTACTGTTCTTTGCTCTAACAATTTTTTGTAATTTCAAACTGAGTGTACAGACTACACAGCACTTTGGTTCAACAGTAACACTGTTGTTTTAAATGTGCTCTATAAATAAAGTGGATTGGATCTGGGTGTCTCCCTATAGGGAGGTCCGCGAGGCACGTCCCACTGGGATGAGACCCCGGTGCAGACCAAGGCGCAGTTGGAGGAAGCACATCGACTCACTGGCCTTGGAACGTCTCTGGATCCCCCACAGGAGGAAGTCACTAATGTTGCTCTGGAGAGGGAAGTCTGGAGAACTCTGGTGGAGCTGTTGCCCCCGCGACCCCTACTACGGATAAGCGGTTGAAGATGGATGGATGGATTGGATTGATTCCTGACTATGACATCACAACTGTACATCTGTTTGATCGGCCGCCGTGAAGCCCAAAGCATCCACATGTGAACAATCGTATTCTATACTTCCTACTAGGTCCTCTTTGCCGCCGTCATACCCGTAGCTGCTCTGCGGCGTCATGGTTGGCGTAGATCCTCTGAGCCACGCCCCTGTTCTCCATGGCGATGCGCTCCAGGAAGTCATAGTCAACATCAAAGCCGATGCCCAGAGAGAAGAGAGAGAAGTCCGCCCTCATCACCTTCCTCACATTCTTCTGAATGGCACTGAGCTTGATCTCTCCTGCAGAAACATGCAGTGGGTTTACATAGTTTTACAGAGAAACTTAAGTACAGCTATATGGAAACTTAAAGCTTACTTCCTAGTAGAATGTTACAAGCAAGCAGCCAGTAGCAAGGAAGTGACCATAATCAGGCCGCGGCCATCTTGCCAGCAAGGTGCTAACAAGGTGCAACTTCCCATAAAGTCTCATTTTACATCTTTCCTTGCAACAACAAAGCTCTCCCGAATCCGGCTGTGACAGGCTGTCTGCCCCACACTGAATACTATCGCCATTTTATTTCATTGTGTCAACTAAATCCTCCATTAGAGATCGTATTAATGCAAACTAGATTCAACGTACTCAACCCTGCACACATTGTAAATTATGCCCCCGAAATATTGTACTGAGCAAATGGACTGTTACCACGTTCAATAATAATAATAATGGTCTTTATTGTCTCCACATCATATATTTTCTTTGCCATGGACACTTGTACAGCACAATAATAATTCTACTCGAGTTGGAAGACGTAACAAGATTCACACTATTTACAATGAGAAGCGGACAGGACCTGGTGCCACTTGGACCCGGACGTAACGTAGGACTACAAAATGACGTCGGACTAAAATACCGCCAGAGCCATATAGCAGTCAGACATTGTCGAACCAAACATCACAGACAGGTGGCAGCGCCAGGATATCACTGAAAACTCTCTCGGCTGTATAATGACTGAGACAGTGTAGGTAAAGGCTGCAACAGATGGACCAACAGATGATGATGGCATATGGGTCTCACTCACCAACAGTGGGGTCTCCGTCAGACACCAGGATGATCATGGAGACGGATCTCTTGTCCAGCAGGTCCTGGTTAGATGCCTTCACCAACATCTGCGCCGCCCTCATTAGAGCCTCGTTGATGTTGGTGCCTGGAGTGGAAAGAAGGGCACGGAGATTTACCTTCTGAATGTTTGCTCTCCATAAGGCAGTGGTTCCCAAAGTGGGGTCCGGGGACCCGGACCCAGGGGTCCATGAGGGAGTTCCAGGTGGTCCCCAGCTAAATGATAGTTAGGAACCAAATGCACCCTTATCGGTCTGAAACTCTGAGAGTGTACAAATGGAATCAAATGGACCGGTTAGGGTCCATTTGTCCTTTGTCCTTGAAATTAAATGGGTTGAGAATCACTGCTAGAGCTGGCATGTCTTTTTCAAATGGGGGTCCGCGGGCTAATTAGTATCAATTTGAGGGTCCTTGAGCCTACTGTCTGTCCCTCTATAAAAAATATAAAATAAAGGCAAAAGTAAAGTATTAACTAAAGTATTTTATAACATAAATCCTTAAAACACCAAAAGGAAAAGGGGTTCCCGTCCTGAATGGGTTAAGCAAGTAAATGTGAGTACTTTTTTCCCCACCACTCATGCCCTCCCCGGGTCGGGCCGGGCCGGGCCGGGCCTGGGCCTCGCCACAGACATCCCTCGGTCTCACCTCCGTTGGGTTTGATGCTCCTGATGTATTGCTTGGCGTCGTCGATCTGGATGGAGGAGCCGGGCACGAGGTCGTCGCTCCAGCAGCGCACGTTGTGGTTGAAGTCTATGATGCTGAAGTAGTCGTCGATGGTCAGGTCATCCAGAATGGCCTGCATGGCCTCCACCGTCTGCATGGGACGGACAAGAGGACACGAGGGGGTTTTGTTTTCTATTAACCCATTTTGGGGCGGGAACCCCTTTTGGTGTTAGCATTATGTCATGCTTTAGCTATTGAAAAATAGCAGATCTACAAGCTCATAGCGCACCACTCTTGTTTTTGAAAAATCGAAGAACGACTGACATAGAAACATAGCTTTTTCAGAAAACTGTCAGGATGTAGAAGGCATTTTTTAGAATCTAATCTCAGGTCAGATACACCCTGGACAATGGCCACACGAGGGCACTAGTGTTTCACAAATAGTGCATGGGTGGGAACGCAACAGGAGGAAGAGAGAAAGGATTGATCGATTAACAGTATTTATTAACAGTTTTGGAGAATTACAGTACATTTCTAGTACAGCTCAATACAAGACTTAGTGTGGACAACACGATCAAGCATTACACTACGCTGGTAGTACTCAAAGTTTTTACTTTGTGTGCGTGGGTGGGTGCGTGCGTGTGTCGTATTTCAATACTGCATGTAGAAATACTTTGTACTTTGTTACTTACAAGTAAAAGTCTGGAATTCAACATGTACTTCAGTAAAAGTTATTGGCATAACTATGTACTTAAAGTATCCAAAGTAAAAGTACTCATTGTGCAGAATGTGCCATTTTAAGTTGTATAAAATGTATACAAATATTTGTTTAAATAGCAGATCTACAAGCTCACAATGAGTCACATTCATTCACGACGCATTGTGAGCTTGTAGGATTGTCTATTTTCAAATGGCCTTTGTAGGCTATATAGGGCTGAAGTGTTTAATGTATGCATTGCTTTGTAATAATAATCAAAATCTACAAAGTATAAAGGTTTCAAATAAATGTATCAGAGTAAACGTACAAGAATGTGTGGATGCGAGACGTAGTGGAGTAGTATTGGAAATTGGAAATACTCAAGTAAAGTACAAACACCTCAAAATTGTATATACTGTAGTACAGCCTATTCTGGACGGGAACTCCCTTTTGGTGTTTTAAGCATTATAAAAAAATAGCAGATCTACAAGCTCAAGCTACGAGCTTGTAGATCTGCTATCGTGAAAATGTGTCGCAAATCTTTGAATATATATTCTTTCACGTTTTTATCTCAAATCTTTGCTTCTGGTGCAGGGGAGCGGTCCCTGGAACAACAGATTTTCAGATGGGAGTCCACGGCCAAACACAGATGAAATAGGTTGAGCACCACTGACATAGAAACTCAGAAAACTTTTAGGATTTAGAAGACATCTTTTTAAGAATCGTCCTCTGGTCTAAATAGGTTTATATTTAATGTTTTCTATTAATATTTTCCATTTATCTATTGTCTTTATACATTTATAATGGGTTTAAGATGTATCATTGTCTGTTTAGTCCATTAGCTTCCCAGGCACTTTAGGGGCAGGCCCCACATTCATTATCATTGTGATGTAGCCTATTCATATTTTCTTATTTTACTATTTATTCTATTGTGCTTACATGATATTTATCCTGTCTTGGTACCATAAATAGAGCCTTCTTATTGATACTGTGTAAGATGACAACGGTTGACACCTGTGTTCAATTACTGTTGATTGTATCTCATACTCATGCATAAATACCACACTTCCTGTTGTCTTGTCACAAACACTGAGGAAGGCCAGACAGGCCGAAACGCGTACGTTTTCAGTCTCAGAGGTAAATAAAGTAATGTAAAAGGACATATAATGAGTGCTGGCATTTTCTTCATCTCAACTAAATAGGTTAAGTACATATTTAGTTACCTTCCACCATTGGGCATAGGAGATAGGGAGAAACAGAGAGGGGGGGGGGTGACCTGTTGGAGGGGTCAACGTTCATGTAAATAAAAAAAGCTCCAATGACTCTCACCTGCTTCATCTTGACTCCCCACATCGATCCGCTGACGTCAATGACGAAGACGATGTTTTTAGGGAGGGGCGAGAGGTTGGCCGGAGCGAAGAAATGGACAAAATGGCCGTCAGAGACCTTGAGGAGACAAACTTAGCCCATGAACGACAAGCAACTTTGCCATTGCAGTTCCATTCTAATCAAATAATAGATTGGACAACAAACAACAGCATATCGTAGTTTGGTGGGTGGTTTAGGCCAGTGGTTCCCAAAGTGGGGTCCGGGGACCCCTAGGGGTCCTTGAGGGATTTCCAGGGGGTCCCCAGCTAAATGATAGTTAGGAACCAAATGTATGTGTACCCTTATGGGTCTGTAACTCAGAGAGTGTACGAATGAAACCAAATGGACCCGTTAGGGTCCACACTCTCAGAGTTACATTAACTTTTGATTTTACGATATACATTGGGGTTCCAGAGATAGCAATAGGGGACTGTTGCCTAATTCAGGTCAAACTGGGGGTCCTTGCAATGAAATGAAAATCACTGCTAGAACCGTGAAATCCCTCTCTTATGGGGGGTTCCTTGGCATATATTTTCAAATGGGGGGGTTAATAAATATGATTATTTGGGGGGGGGGGGGGGGGGGTCCCAACATACTTGCAGCTCCCCAGCATTGCTGTCTCTCTGCACGTCGTATTTGACAACAAAGATGCCATCGATGGCGGTGGTCGTACAGTTCGCACACTTCCTCTGCTGCTGTAGCGTGGGCTTGAAGACAATGTGAGCCTGGACGGACACGCACGCACACACACGGCACACACACACACACACACACACACGCACACACACGCACACAATCCATTAGATAAGACATGCTATCAAATAAGTGGCTGCAAATAAAAAAATAAGACGCACGTGTTACCTTGTCTTTAGAGGAGGTCACTTTTATTTGTTCTGCAAACTGTTCCCCGAGGGCGTTAGGTGCTTCTACCATGGCAATTCCCTTAGGCTCAAAGATGTACACATCCACCTATAGAAAGAGACAAGGCAGGGTCAAGGCTTTGTTGAGTGACAGACGCACACACGCGCACACACTCACGCACACACGCACACGCACACGCACACGCACACACACACACACACACACACACACACACACACACACACCTGGAACTGGGGCACAAGCCTTCCAGGCTGCAGGTGCAGCACATGCTCATAGTAGCCCAGCTTCCTGTGCATCATCTCCTGATAGTGCAGCTCAAACTCGATGTTGCTGCCGGGGGGCACGTGGACCTCTGTCTTAAAAGTCTCCATGTCCTGCGCATTGGCCCTGCGAAGGAGAAGAAGAAAGAGTCAGCGTTGGTGAAGACGTGTCTGTCTGTCGTCACGGGCCGTTGCACTTCGATGGTGTTTTCCGCTTTTCTTTTCGTTGTTTTGACAGGTTTTCCTATGTCGTGCTGTCGCAGTTTCTATTGTCTATTCTATGCTCTGCTGTCGGGAGGAAACCTCATTACTCCAAAATGTTTATTTTTCAGGAAATGAAAAATATAACATTTTCAGGAAATTAAGAAAACCTTATATTTTTTAAAACGAAGCAATACAGCCTCATCAAAGTTGGTGTTGTAACTTTATATATTGTAAATTACTTCCATGAGAGGGGGAGAGGTGGTGGAGTTAGTTGCTTTAGCAGACATTTTGAGGGTCCAATGGAGTTAAGAGGTTTTGTCCAAAGCACTTTTTACTACTTTCCATTGGTTAAATATTTCCGAAACAACACACAGACGTAAAGGGGTTTCAATAGCACTGATTTATGCCAGAAAACCTCAAAAATTGAGTTATGAGGTTTCCTCCCGACAGCAACGATACTACATGCATATAGAATGCTCAAAGGATTCATAAACAACTGACATAGTAGTCGGCACCGAGAGCCGCGCTTGACAGATCTGCTATTTTTGAAAGTTTGTGAAAATGTGGCGCAAATCTTTGAATATATATTCTTTCACAGCGAACGTTTTTAACTCAAATCTTTGCATCCGAGGGGTCCCCTGGAACAATACAGTATTTTCAGATGGGGGTCGGCAGCCAAATACATATATTTCTTGCAGTCCTTGACATGAAATAGTGAGCACCACTGATATAGAAACATAGTATTTCAGAAAACTGTCAGGCCTAAAATGGGTTAAGTATAAATGATCTCTCTATAAAAGACATGTTCTTGTATACCTGACAATGCCAGCTGCCTTGCCTCGGGCTCTGGCCTGAGCATACAGGTTCCTGGCCACTGTCTTCTCCTTCACTGAACCCACGAAGATGATCCCGTTCACGTTCCTGCACACATGGCGTCGATGACGGATGAGTGCATAACAACAGGAATCAACTCAACGAGACACATTGTAACTGCTCTCTCCACACAATGCAAGTCCATTGACATCATTTACGACGCAAGTAGTCGTCGCTTTTGGCTGTGGTTGCATTTTCCAATACAATAAAATCAGAGGGCGACATCATATTGGCAATGGTGAAAAAAATACAGATAAAGAGTTGAGCACCATTGACATAGAAACATGGGTTTTTCGGAAAACTGTAAAAAAAATGATTTTATAGAAGCAATTCTTTTTAGAATCGGCCTGGTCTAAATAGCTTAAAGGGCCACTTCAGCCCTTTGCAACCAGATCATATTTTAATGATTTTTGGGAGACAATAAACACTTTCCTGGGGGTTTTTATGAGGTTAATATGTGTTTTTATATATTTTAGTATTTCAAAGTGTCCATGGGTTTCATGATGTCATGGACGCAACCCCGTTTTTCGCACCAGTGAGGGGTGGGAGGGGCGTGGGGGGGGACAAGGTGACGGCCCTGGCTGTATTCTTCTTGGAAAAATATAAAAAGATACTCCTATGGAAAGGCTATATTATTTTACTTACATTTGTATTAATTTTGTATAGCCTATGAAAGGTTTAACCTCGTCAGATAATCCCCACATAGCGTTTCAACACCAAAGTAGTAGTAGTTTTAGAATTAGCCAACTGGACATTTGGACTGAATGTTTCCTTTATCCTCGTGTTGGGCTTCTGTTTTCGCTGAAGGTTTTATTTGTGTCGTTTCATAAGCGCAGCTTCGTTGTGCTTCACGTTCCACAGTCGTCTGCCTTGACTTCTGTGTGTGTGCTGACTGCTGCGGGCCCGGTGTGGGCTAGCCCCTCAACACCCCTCACTGGTGCAGAACTGGGTCACGTCATGAACACTGAGCTCACTTCCTTCCTGGACTACAATTCCCATAATGCTTTGGTGCACTGCTCCTCCTTGTGGATAGGGGGGAGGCCTGTCTTAATCGTTATTCATAGTGTAATATTTTCGGTGGTGAGGTGACCACCGAACTATACAACATGACGTCACGGAGCCGCGGTGAAGAGAAAACCACCGCTCTCTCCCCAGCCCTTGCCTCTGTTTTTACTCACCACCGCTCCATGTTATTACAGCTCCGGTGGTCACCTCACCACCGGAAATCCAGACTATTTACTGAGACAACATGTAGTCCAGGAAGTAAGTGAGCCCAGTGACCATGACATCATGGAGATGGAGTCCACAAACACATAAAAAAAACCAGGAAAGTGTTTCTTGTCTCCCAAACATCATTAAAATAAGATCTGGTTGCAAAAGGGGTATCCGTCCTGAAAATGTGTGCCTATAGGGGTTTCTGTGTGACGCCGAGCGGAGCGGCCGGCTGCTCACATGGTGAAGTTGGTGATGAAGGCTCGCTTGGGGATCTGGACGTTGAAGCCGATGCTCTGGGACTTGGAGCCGGAGTTGACCACGGAGCTCCGCACGGTGGTGTGGGCGAAGCGCGACGTGATGCGGCTCTCCACCTTGTAGCTCTTCACTGTGATGTCGTCGCCACGGACGGCCTGTATATACGTCACGCACAGGGGGGCACAGGGCGGGGTTCATTTTTATTTCGTTTCATAGTCATAGTCCTTTTTTTAATAAATAAAAGACACTTTGGTTTAAGTCATATTTTAGTCACCTGACAAGGTGTAGTTATTTTTTTTTTGTAGCTTTCGTCTTTATTTTATATTTTTTATGGAGGGACAGACCGTTGGCTGACAGGAAATGGGGTTGATAGATGGGGGGGAAGACATGCAGTAAATACTTGTCTTAGTTCTACTGGATCTCTTCTCCACCCGTCCCTCCCTAGCATTTTAGTCTAGTTTTTATTTGTGGACAAAATTGTCAATATATTTAGTCTTAGTTTTAGTCATCTTTTAATATTTTTGGCAGTGAAAAAGGGTGGTCGACGAACATTTTTCGTCATAGTTTTAGTCAACGAAATTAACACTGCAGGTACAGAGCAGAACTTTTGTCACCAAGACCACCAATAGATCACAACAACAATCCTATTTGTTCAAAATACAGCATATCATTGGGAATCTGTGTACCTTTCTGGAAATTAAATTAAGGAATCAAATGAATTAACTGTGTCCCACATGTGTGTTTACAGCATGCTGTTCACTGTGCAATATCGGCTATCTTATTACTTTATTGCATGTCATATAAGATCCCCAATATGATCTTGGCCAAATGCTGCATGTGGCAAACTGTTATATTATTTTGTTGTTGTCTGTGCATTATCATGGTCTCGTTGCAGGATCTTGAACCAAACTCTGTCTGTCAGAAGCTGCTTTTGATCGCAAATGTACTGGGACAGCATTATTGTGGCAAAGAAAAGAACATGGAATGTGCAGCAGACGTAAATTGTAGTGACTCCCAAGATCATCATCACCCTCACCCCGGGATTGTTCACAGGGCATGTTGGTTTCCACAATGACTCTTTCTTCAACTCTCCCCATAGTTTAGCTCTGGTAGGTCCATAGCTCTAATGAAGGCATTAGAGCTATGGACCAGAGCTACCCATAGTTTAAAACTGAAGGAATATGACCTTGCGTACAATCGGCAATAATAGGCAAACATTCTGCTAAAATATTAGCATACCCAAAAGCTCACAAATTGCTGTTTTTACCCAGCCTATCAAACATGTTGTTGTGAGCTTGTAGATCTGTCATTTTCACTGTTAGTTATATAGTTTAACTTGACCAGTGGCCCACAAAAACTAATAACCTGAGTGAACCAGTGAACAGGTTTCTTCTGACTCTCTTCCAGGGGAGAGAGAAAGACGTCAGGACTTGTTTCACTAAAAGTGAACCAGCGGAGAAGTCAATAACCTGCCAGTCAGGGGGATCTCTTCAAACAGCGGTCTATCGATTGTGAGATAACATTAAACTCTGTCACAGTGGAGACGAGACAGTCCGAACAACAAGCGCAGAGACTCACCTCAAAGTCTTCTTCCTCCTCGCTGGTCAATATCGCTCTCTGAAAAACAAAGCACACAAACACACAAGGCATCAGCTCCACCACACTGCCTCAGTCTGCATACAAGACAGGCTGTCAGTAACACATACGGTCTGTCGTGTAGTGTAGCCTACGTGATGCGTAATGAACAGATTTGATTTTCTTTCATTGTAAAAGAGTATATAATCTTACCTTGTGTCTTTCCCTGTGATCTTGAACCCCTGCCTGGTATAAAGAGAACAGAAAATGTTTGTAGCATGGTGCTTCAGTCATGCAAGAAACACATTTCAAACCCTTATCAAAGGAGGCAAAGAACACATTTTGTTATTTACATCAACCACATAGTAAGGACCGCAATGGAAACAGGCTGTAAGATTATTATTTTTTGCTATATCCTTTTGATCATGGTAGGTCAGATGGATGTTATTGTGACATTATGTTTATTTAATGATCAATAAAGATACCAATCTATCAATCAATCGATCACAATTGCAGTGTTATATATTATATACTGTAGCTAGCAGTCAAACATTATATAGCGAATGTCCCATGATGACTCTGACTCATGTACTCTTTGAAAAACAACAACAGCAGGGATACTGAGAATCATTCCCCATGTTGGCTTTCTCTCAACACCATCGATATACTCACCGACTCCCCCTCCCATTCTCCATCTATGAAGAACTCAAAGCAGTGACTCTGGTGGAGGAACAGGAGCCCCGTCAACAGTAGCAGATGTCTCATGATGTTTCCAGGCCCTTTTGGCTTGGCCTGCAGGCAAGTCCTCGAGTCGGAGATACACAAACCGCAGCGGCGTAGAGAGAGAATCCTTGGATCTGCTGGAAGCACGGAGAGCGGAGAGCCCAGGAGTGAGGGTTAAACTCCAGTGAACTGATAGACGCCTGCCTGGCCCCGCAGTCAATATTTGTTGTGCTTCACGTCGCTCCACAGAGGGATGGGAAACGTTGAAACTTTTTGAGACCTTGACCGGCAGTGTGGGAGGGAAAAATAGGACAGATGTTAGGGGTGTTCAGGTTGAGTTCTATAAGGCTTTCAGATCCTGGTAGACTCACTTTTCGCCATACACCCCTGCTGGGGTATATATAGGCCGTCGACAAGGGACTGTCTTTTGTCTAGTAACCAATCACATACTGTAAATTCAGTTCAATGAAAGGAGAAATTAGGCCTCTAATATGACGTAAATTTGTGGCAACACAAACATTAAATGCCATTGACAATGATGGGAAAATGTACGTCATATGTAGACGAGCAAATCGACTAACCAATCACACACACGCACACACACACACACACACACACACACACACACACACACACACACGGGTTGAAGATGTGGAATGCCCTACCAACGGTCATGTGAATCCCTTGACTCCTTCAAAACCGCTCTCAAAGGGCACCTACTGACGGCTGCAATTCTAAACTGGCCCCCGTAAAATCTGAATCCCCCCCCACCCCTTTTTCCCCTCACTGTATATGTTTTCTTTTCCCTTTTTACCTCCTTTATGATGATGATTTCCTGTTTTTTGGCTATATAGAAGTGTATATTTGTATGTCTCTAAATGTTATGATGAATTGAACATGGGGGACCCTCTTGTAAAAAATGTAGTGCTTTATTGGTCGTCCACTCACAGTTGACAGTTTTTGTATTGAGTTGTGCTTGAAATGTACTGTAATTCTGCAAACTGTTAATAATACTTCAATCAATCAATGTCAAGTCAAAATTTGTCCACGAGAGGGAGCCAATTCTTTCCTAACTCTTATGAAGATTTCCAATTACCAACAAATACACTAGTCTTTTTTAACTTTTCAAAATATACTTTTGCAAATATGTTGTTCATTGAGGCCTAGCATACTCTCCCAAACTCTCTCTAGTCTAGCAGCTACCGCATTAAACGTTATATGTTTGATTACAATCGAATATTAAAGTTTAATGAGGCTGTGCACTATAGGCCTATGGAATTCATAGTGATATGATAGGCTATTTAATTTATATAGATTTGTTTTATTTGTAGACCTAGTAGTAGGCCTATATATATATTTACCTATGTGTATTTGTTTATTTTCAGAAATCGCGTGCGACTCACTGTGATAGGCTAGCATGTTTTATTTTACTTAGTTTACAGTGAGTAAAAAAAGTGCCAACACTATTAATGAAACAGGGAATTCACGTTAGGCCTAATGACCAGCGGGTCTGCATTGAAGTCCGTTTCGAAATAGCCTGTTTATTAGGCTGATTGGCCTCTGTAGTCTATTGCAGGTGTGTGTAAAGTCAATCCAAATCACTTGGAGGTTGGAGTGTGAAACTGATGAGCCATCCATAGCCTCTATAACCCGAACCTACTGACTTGAATTGATGAACACTATAGGCTACATCTACATGTCATCTATCTAGATATAGCCTAAATTAATATTCACAATTTACAAACGTAGGGTGTAGCATATTCCCAACAACATAGGCTTACCAAAGTAAAAGCAGGCTATACTCGAATGTTTTTTAAATGATCGAGTTGCTGGCGCTGCTCAGTTCTGCACCTCGACGTGCAGAGCTTGTAGAACTGAGCAGCGCCAGCAACTCGATTCGAAAATAGCCAAACTCACAATCGGAGTGATCACTCCGATTGTGAGTTTGGCTATTTTCGAATACCTATCCAAAGTGTAGGCTATTGATGTGTAATTTAACTTAAGACAGGCTATAGGTCTCCCAAAATACTTATCTCACATCATTATGCTAGAAGGTCTTGGGGGGGATTCTTCAGACTTCCAGACAGATGGTCGCCTCTCTGAAAATAAAATGGACCTGATCAACATCTCCTAATTATATATCTGCCTGCATGTCTGCTTCTCAGAACATATTTAGCCTAAAAAAGCATCCCCGAGCCTTTTTTTACCGTCCGGGAGAACTTCGTTTGGTACATCACTATAAAATAAATGTAAATATGCAAAGTATATCCTATAAGCTGTCAAATAATTGGGATAACAATAAAAGCTTCTGCGATTATGCTATAAGTAGCCTATAGGCCTAAATTAAATTAGTAGAGTATTGAAAACATTAGTTTTACTTGAGTAAAGGCATACAGGTTATAGGCTATAGCCTACAGGCTAAACTTAAACACAGATAACACAAATTGAAAACTGTTCCAACTTAAAACGAAGTTTGGTTATATAGTTTGTGAGCTGGTGCAGATTACCGCGTGTGTTGTGGGAACTCATGCGTGCGTGCGGCGTGCGCTCTCGTTGTAAAGTCGGTTGCGCTATCTGACCAGCGATCTTACGCTCAAATTGCTGTTCAGAATGTGACGGACACACACACACAGTCACACACACACACACACACACACAGTCACACACACACACACACACACACACACACAAACACACACACACACACACACACACACACACACACACACACACACACACACGCACACAGCGTGTCTCGGTGGGCGGGGTGTGTTTACGGGTCGCGGTGGAGCCTGGAGGACCACAGACAGTCTCAGCTCGGACTCTCCGGTCACTCTGATCTCAGCGACCTGTGGACACGGAGCGCTGCGCACTGGGAAATAATGCGCGTTCATTCGTGTGATTCTTCTTAACGGATTATAAAATGGACTTCTTCACGATGCTGACTTTCGTGCTGATGATGTGTTTGAATTCATGCATGGGGCAACTGGATCAATCTCAATTTGAAGATGATGATGATATTTTCCCCGACTTGACAGACTTTGATTTGGATATTGTGAGTGATTTCTATCATCAATCAATCAATCAATCAATCATTCATCATGGCATTGGTGTTCATTTAATTATCTTCGGCTGACACTTTTGGTTGTTTTCATGTAGGCACCACGGAGGGTTCCTCGGCAAGTGAAAGCCATTCTGATCAAGGTAATAATAATAATAATAATAATAATAATAATAATAATAATAATAAGGGTAATAATAAATGTTATATGAAGTTAAACCTCTGCGCTCCATGCGTCTTGGAAGTAGGCCTGTTGAGTTTGGCATAGGCCTACACTTGTTTTTGTTTTTTTCCCCTTCAGTTGGATATGTTCTAAAATGTTGAAATCGTTGTTTGAAGCACAACGTTTCAATAAATTACCCATGCAGCCTTAATTGGCAGCATATATAACTCCAATATGTAGGTCAAATACTTTTCTATCCAGGCTATGCATGGATGGAGTATAGCCTAGCCTATGGGGGTTTGTTTGTCATCAGAAACTCATGTCCTCGGGTGTGACGCGAGGAGAACTGCCAAGCATCAGCTGTTCGCCAGAGTAGCTGTAATGCGTTGGCGCTTTCTTACAAAATGCTGTCCAACATTTAGGGGGAAAAGAACGTGTTTGGGACTGTAAAGCCTTGCAATTAGCCTATCAAAAAGGAACTATAACTACCAATCAGTGTTACCCAAAAGACATACAGTTTTTGCTCTAAACCAGATTTGGTGTCAAATAATAGCCTAATGTTGCATAAATTGATCATATAAAACAGGAAACCAAACCACACATCCAGGAGCTGTCCATCAAAACCACCATCGTGTCGCGGTATGCCTTCACGGCGGTGTCCTGCGTCATGCTCAACCGACACTCCGCTGCTGCCGAGGGCGTCTTCCACTTCCAGATACCTGCAGCTGCCTACATCTCCAACTTCACAATGTGAGCAATTCATTAACTGTTCATTGTTTTCATACTTGGACGTGGACGGACAGTAACAACGTCATGTCCACGTTCATTTCAGTCAGTTGAGTCCCCATGCAGCTAAATGATAGTTTGGAACCAAATGGACCTCAGAGAGTGAACAAGTGGAACCAAATGAACCCGTTAGGGTCCATTTGGTTACATTTGTACACTCTCAGAGTTAAATTAACATTGATTTTACAATATAAATTGGGGGTCCCAGAGATAAAAATGCCATTAAATGGGGGACCGTAGACTAATGCATGTCAATGGGGGTCCTTGAAATTAAACAGGTTGAGAATATTTGCTAGAGCTGTAAAAATCATCCCTGGTTTATTTTTTCAAATGGGCTAATTAGTGTCAATTTGGGGGTCCTTGACATGAAAAGGTTTGGGAACCACTGTCCCATTCCTTTTTGTTACTCGATTGTCCGCCTTTTTTGGCTCTTCAAAAAAAAAGAAAAGGCATGCTTTTCTGTAATGCATCATTGGTCAATGATTGTGTGGATTAAGATTTATGATGTTTCAGTTGCCATGGGAGAGGTTAGCGAGGGGTCTGACAGAAAGAGTGCACACAACCATAGGTATACACAGTCACACACACACACACGCTCTCGTTAACTCCGCCACATAGTCACCCGGGGCTCAGAGTCATTCATGTGCAGCTCTGTTAACTGTAAAATAGGGTACAATAGGATTTTGTCCAAGGGAAGCTGTCCGACCAGTAACAATAGGCGGTCCCGAATAGAAGCACGGCTCTAATCCTTGACCCCTTCACCCCCATGAGCCAGGATCATTGGTGGGCGTGTCTATCAGAGCGAGGTCAAGCCCAAGGAAAAGAAGGTCAAACAGGATAAGGGGGGCAATGGCAAACCCAAGAACAAAGAGGCAAGTGACACAAGGTAAGAGAGACCCCAGTGTGTGTGTGTGTGTGTGTGTGTGTGTGTGTGTGTGTGTGTGTGTGTGTGTGTGTGTGTGTGTGTGAGTGTGAGTGCGTGCGTGCACGCTTGCATGTGCAGGTGCGTACGCAAACAACACACATCTTTGAATATGTGTGTGGCCAGCTTCTGATCTCTCTTAGGCGTTTCCTTATAATTAAAGAGGCGAACCCATTCTCTCTCATGTTACTGTTTGGCAAACAGACTGATGCTGAACTGAAACCTCTTTAACACAACTTTATACTAACCACAAAGGCACTGTGTGTCTGTCTGTCCGTCGAGTGGAGCGAGTCACGAATATGACCGTTGCTCCATAGGGACCCGGGGACTGTCATATAAATCGGTTTAATACAGGAAGAAATGACATCATGCCTACTCCAAGATACGCGACATTTTTTAAACGCTGCGTGATTCATCGACTCCACTGTAAAAGTCAGACGGAGGACAGCAGGACCGGAGAGATGCATGGTGGTGAAGTTGAAGATGATAGGTTTAGAAATAATGGAGTCACAGAGAGATAACAACAGCATCAACATCACTTCATTCACCTCTATCACACTTAAACCATTGATCCCTGAGGTCATCTACTGATGCTGCATGCTGTACTGTGTGTATACACTGTACACACACAGATGATACCACTATTCTTGCACTGCTCATCTCACTACTTCTCCTCTTCTGTTCTCCTATAATCATAAACATATGAACCCCAGCGTAGTCGTGTAATATTTAAAACCATTTACACTTTTTCTAGCATTTTCTTCTTCCCTTTTTTTTATTGATAGCAAGTGAAGATGGACAGGAAAGAGGGCGAGAGAGAAGAGCAGCAAAGTCTGGCCAAAGCTTATATGCGGCATGCGCCTGGACCACTTGGCCAGTTGTTAAATGTCTTGATTCTGTCTTTATTCTAGTCTATCATTAATTACTCTCCATTCTAATTTCCTGTATCTCTCATTTTATTGAGTCAATTCATTTCATGCCAATTCCTAATCACATTTCACATCTCACTTTTCCCCCCTCTGTTAACATTTGGATTCATCTTCTCTCCCTTCCGTCCTCATTCCTTATTCTACACGCTACACTTCTCTCTCCTCCTCTGCATCGTATATATCTATGCCCTGCAAAGCGCTGAGTCAGAGGTGGAGGTGTTCAGGATGTCGGCGAGCATTCCGGGCCGGAACCGGGCCTTATTCCTGCTGACCTATGAGGAACTGCTCCAGCGGCGGCTGGGCCGCTACGAGCATGTGACAAGCCTGAGGCCGATGCAGCTGGTCAGCCGACTCAGCCTCGACGTCGTCCTCATTGACCACTTGCCACTCACGCTACTGAAAGTGATGCCGCTCCGCAACGGCAGGGGCAGCGGCGGAGGGACTTCTGCAGCGTCCAAGACCAAGATACCAAGACAGATACTAGGTATATAAAAGGAAGCACGGTGCACACAATATTTAAAGATATTTGGGATAAAAGTGTTGGAAGGACATGACACTGTCCATTATAAGTCGAGATATCTTGTGTGCAAGTTTTGGGCTACGGGTGGCAGTAGAGAAAAGGCCACGAGCAGTGGTGTGCACAGACATTTAGAGGAGCAGGTGCTCAAGTGAAAAAAGGGCACCTTGTGCAGCGCGTGGAACCGGCTGGTTGCCTTAATCGTGTGAGATATATAGATTCTGGGGGCTAAATAATATATTAGAAGTGTTTTTTTATCAAGAATTGATCAATGTCACCATGGTCCACATACTGTACACTGTACAAAAAACAACAAACCTAGTGTATCTGTGCACGCCACTGGCCACGGGGTCACCAAAATCAGAACGTTTCATCCTCCAGGGAGCATGAAGGTGCACAGCAAATTCCATGGCAATCCGTTATGTATCTTGGCGTTATGTTTACAAAGACAGAACTTTTTGCTCCACTATATCCAATATTTGATGATGGGTTGTTACGAGAAAACATGGATAATGGGCACCGCAAGGTAAGGAGCAAGGTGTGTGCGGAAGACGGAGTAGATGATGCTAGTCTATCTATGAAGTACACTTAATGAACCCAAGGACTCAGGGACCATAAAAAACAAAATTAAACAAAATTGCGATGCAAATCAAAGAAGCTGAAACAGCAGTACAGGGCAGGTACAATAGCAGCAACGCTGCTGAAACGGCTCTCTCAGCACAAGGCCTGCAAAGACTTACCAGGAAGGATTGGGTCAGCAGAGAAATATTCTAATTTAGGGCATACCTGAAGAGGCAAATGGTCTGTATTTCTATCGTGCCCACTTTTCAAAAGTGCTTTTCAAGTGCTTTACATTCATCTCCATGCACACATCCACACATTGACGGTGGAGGCAACCATGTCATTTACCATCCTAATCGGGTACAAGAGGTAGAGGGTAACATCTCTCAAAATGGGAGGGATGGAGAGAGCACTCAGGGTGCTACAGTGTGGGACCCAAATCCACCTACCCACAGGGCAAAGTCCTGGTCTATCATTTCATTGCCAACCTATAGCCAGCTACAGAGCAACAGAAGAGGTGATGTATTATAAGGCTTAATTGGCATTTCTATACAACAATACCCTTTCTATGTGGACCATGACCCATTTACGATCCTTAAGAGAGTAAGCCTTGCCGGTGCCATGAGGCCCATAGGGCAGGAGCCTATCTCCTGTTTCTGTAGCGTGAGGCAGCGTGATGTAAGCTTCATGCTGAAGTGAAGAAAATAATCTTGTTCGGAAAAAAAACACCTAAAAACGAAAACAAAGATCTATAACGTCAATGTAGTTATTATGTAGTCACAAACTCGTGTTAATTCTTGTGATTTGACAAAACATAAAATAGAAATAACGTAACTGGTTGAGCTATACCAGGCCACGCCCCCGCCTACCCTATCTACCTCGTTATAAGAAAGAATCATGCAGGGACTGGCTGCATGCGTTTGATGTACAAAACATTGAACATGTCGGTGGGCAAAGACTGGCTTATAAAATTACAGCTTCGGGTTGCTCTTCTGTTTGAAGCTTAATCTGAGTTATTTTTCCACCCCCCCCACTAAGCATCTAGAGGTTAGACCTTAGTTCAGGATACATGGCTCGTTGACTTTAAGGTGGCTATATGGTGTGATGTGCTGATCCCCCCCTAAACACCTTTTTTCTTGAGCCAATTAAAAATACATTCTTTTCATTTTCTTTATCTTATGCACTATACTTTACCTTCTGATCTCCAGCCAAGCCAGAGCCTCCCGTCACCACGGTGATCAAACGGACCGCCATGTTCAGCAAGGTCACCTTCAGCCCCAACATCGTCCAGCAGGCCAAGATCACCACCAGCGGGATCCTGGGGGATTATGTGATCCACTATGATGTGGAGAGGGAGATGGGCATAGGAGACATACAGGTTAGTGATTGGATAGGAGATTATGTGATCCACTATGACGTGGAGAGGGAGATGGGCATAGGAGACATACAGGTTAGTGATTGGATAGGAGATTATGTGATCCACTATGATGTGGAGAGGGAGATGGGCATAGGAGACATACAGGTTAGTGATTGGATAGGAGATTATGTGATCCACTATGATGTGGAGAGGGAGATGGGCATAGGAGACATACAGGTTAGTGATTGGATAGGAGATTATGTGATCCACTATGACGTGGAGAGGGAGATGGGCATAGGAGACATACAGGTTAGTGATTGGATAGGAGATTATGTGATCCACTATGATGTGCAGAGGGAGATGGGCATAGGAGACATACAGGTTAGTGATTGGATAGGAGATTATGTGATCCACTATGATGTGGAGAGGGAGATGGGCATAGGAGACATACAGGTTAGTGCCGTGGCAGTTTCACGTTGGCATTTAACCGTATTGTTAACACATTTAGACCTGAGGCCGCATGGGTGTCGCCTTATAGCTTTTAATCACTTTAACTATTATTTTAAACTTTACCTGTTGAAAAATAGCATCTGCTAATCTGCTATTTTTGAATCTTTGAATACGGTGTATATATATTCTTTCACAGGGAACGTTTAACTCAAAAGTTTGTTTCTGGGGGGGGGGGGGGGTCCCTGGACCAAAATATTTTAAGATTGGGGGGGTCCACGGTCAAATACAGATATTTCTATGGGTCCTTGACATGAAAAAGTTTCACTGACAATCTGACATACTGTAGAAACATAGGGTTTTTCAGAAAACTATCATGATTTAGAAGACATTTGTAGGATCAGTTCTCAGTTAAAAATGGCTTAACCGTAGCAGTTAAAACCCTGGAAAGCGTCTGTGTCATTTTTAGATGTTAGCTATATACAACACATTGGTTCTTTACACGTTGGCTATTCACAAATAGCGCAGACAAGATCACATAGCGGGAGTAGGCAGAGGCACACTGCCTTGTTCAACAGCATGAGTCACGACCGGTTGTTGACAAACCAGCAGGAATTTAATCTGTGACCTTTCAGTTATTAGGAGACAAGCCCTGCTAACCCACCTACACGTGACAAATAATATAGCGACATGCCTTTGAAAAAAAACCACAAACAAAAGTACTCTGAACATAGTCAGAGTAATCACCTCCTGGATGACAAAACTGTGCCGCGCCGGCATCTAAAAGTCATGTAATGGCTATAGCCATTAGATCCTGATGCATAGGCGTAATATTCTGTGAATAATACTCTAATCCCAGGACTGTCAAAGTACGGTAAACATATAGGGTGTCACGCTATTATAGATCATTTCACAGCCCACAGAAAAACCTGACTGTGAAAGCATGTGTATAGAATACATTCATGATTCACATTTGTTTCTCATTGTCATGTATTGTACAATATATGCACGCACACATGGAACACCAATTCTCACACACACACACACACACACACACACACACACACACACACACACACAGTACAACCACCAACCTGTTAGTGATTCATTTTTCAGGATTACTGCCACCCCCTCATTCCACGGTCAAGCTCTACCTCCAGGACATACATTTCCATAAACAAACAAAGCTACTGAAACTTTTCTTTCCCTGACTTTGTATATAAATAGTTTCCTTTCTTCTCCAGGTTTTAAATGGCCATTTTGTCCATTACTTTGCTCCAAAAGACCTGCCGGTAGTTCCCAAGAATGTGGTGTTTGTGATCGACACCAGTTTCTCAATGCTGGGAACAAAGATCAGACAGGTAAGAGTGATGGACACCTTTATGGACATGTGGATGTTTTTCTTTTGCCAAGTTGTTGTCCGGATTAATATTATTTTATACAGATTAGAACAATAACCAGGCTAGAAATGTAACACTTTTCTCCAATTAATATATTGTGGGGAACTGAATGGATTTTTGGAGGGTTTTTTAAGTTTGTTATGCAGCGTTGTCTAACAAAACCTTACTTTTTTTCCTGTGTGAAGTTAAATGAGTGTACCAGCAGCTAGTAAACCTGACACCCCGCCTCCTCACTCCTACACCGGAACAGCAATATCTGGCCTTTTCCTCTTGTGTAAGAGCATGATAATCCCCTCGGCCAGAAATCACAAATCCGATCTCTGCAGCTGCCATACGACGTAGCGCGAGGAAAAACTAAAGGAGAACAGATTGCAACGAAAAGGGAAAAGTGGAAACGTACAAGGCCGTGCTGTGAGGGAGTAAGGTCAAGCCGTCTATGGAGTAATGGAACTTTCTAGACGAGAGCGCTCTCGACCCCGATGATCTGCTCCCCCGCCCAACGCCAGCCCCCAGTGGACCAGAGCAACAGAGCAACAAGTGTGCTTTGATGTGTCTCCACAATAGAAGGCTTCACTGTCGGACATTCTGTGGTTCTGCAACTTCTGTCCCCGTGGCTTTATACAGCCTCCATAGGCGTCCAATATCTCTCCCTCCCGACTTTATGACTCCCACACATGGCTGGAGAGCTGGAGGTCCTTGCTTGTGACACACACACACACACACACACACACACACGCACACACGCACACACACACGGGACAGAATAGTAGGAGGGATGTAAGTCATTATGAGAGCATATCGTAGCTGTGGGGGCAGAAACTTTGTGTTGTTTCTTAACACATTTACTGTAGCCCTGATTCCGATTCAACAAAATGCCTTCTAAATTGTGCCAGTTTTCTGAAAAAAACCTGTTTCTAATATGTCAGTCAAATATTTTCATGTCAAGGACCCCCACAAATATTATGCAATTGGCCGTCTACACCCATCTGAAAAATATGATGTTCCAGGGACCCCCCAGAAGCAAAGATTTTAGTTAAAAAAACGTTCGCTGTGAAAGAATATATATTCAAAGATTTGCGCCACATTTGAATGATTTTTCAAGAATAGCAGATCTACTGCTAGATATGTGTGTGTGTGCATGCGTGCGTGCTTGCGTGCATGCATGCTGATGTCATTATGGGACTACATCGTTGACATTATGCGTTTTCTGTCCAGTCATTACAACACATGAACCATGGTTACAGTCAGGCAGCATAGCAACCATGATCACATTGCTCACCAGCATTCACCCCTTGTGAAGGAACGCATGCAACTTAAAGGAGCATTCAGTGATTTGGGTGATTTGGAAAAACCCCGGTCCACCCCGGTAACAAGAAAGGACCGTTTACTTCCGCCTTTTTTCGCCGATTCAGCATTGGTGCCCAAATGCGGAAGTGCAACCGAGCGCTCAATGTTTTAAAGCCCAGCTGCACGGGGTTTCCTCGTCATGAATCCACGGGTCCGCCTGCAGTCCTTCCTCTTACCACTAGGGCCCAGTGCTTCAACGTTGTAGCGCCTCACTGGCCCCTTGGGTTAACTGGGGACAGGGAGGAACTCAGCACACTCTATAGTAGGGAGGATTATCACAACAAAACAAAAAAGAAGTGATATTTGAACTGAATATACCGGTACCTTAAAAAAAGGTTATTTAAAAAAAAAAAACATTTGAAACATGATATAGATAGATACAGTTAATGTGTTTCTCTCCATTTGTCTCTTGTTTTGCACCCTGTAGCGCTCTGGGATTCTCAGTCACACTCTCCCACTCTCTCTCTTACCTCCGTCTCCCCAGACTAAAGATGCTCTGTTCACCATTCTGAAGGACCTGCGTCCTGGTGACAACTTCAACTTCATCAGCTTTTCCAGCAGGATCAAAGTGTGGCAGCCGAACCGCCTGGTCCCTGTGACGCCGCTCAACATCCGAGATGCCAAGAAGTTCATCTATATGCTTGTGCCCACCGGAGGTGAGTGACTCCTCCTCTGCACATACCAGGGATTTCGCATCCTGATCTAGAATTATACATCACAGTGGAGATCACCTTATATTTATTCATAATCATATCTTTTTGTTACTTTTAGTTAACAATAATAATCTTGTTGTGGGCCCGGAAATAGTTTGAGAACAACTGATATAGAAACATTGGTTTTTGGTCATGATTCAGAAGACATTTGTATAGAATCTGGTCTCAGGTCTAAATGGGTTAAGTACATTCTTTATGCCAATACCTATTGTACTTTTAAGTAAATTGTGAATACAGTCATTTCTACATTGCCGTAACCCGTAATGCGAGTGCCCTTTTCCACCACTGCCACCTGTGTATACTAGGCACGAACATCGACGGCGCCATCCAGACGGGCTCCCAGCTGCTCAGCGACTACCTGGAGGGCCCCGACAGCAACCCCAACACCGTGTCTCTGGTCATCTTCCTGACCGACGGGCGGCCCACGGTGGGCGAGACGCAGTCCCCGGCCATCCTGGGGAACACGCGCTCGGCCGTGCAGGAGAAGTTCTGCATCTTCACCATCGGGATCGGCAACGACGTGGACTACCGGCTGCTGGAGCGCATGTCCCTGGAGAACTGTGGGATGATGAGGCGCATCCGCGAGGACGCCGACGCCAGCGCCATGCTCAAAGGGTCCGTGTGTGTGTGTGTGTGTGTGTGTGTGTGTGTGTGTGTGCGTGCGTTTGCGAGTGAATTATTATCTTCAGCTCGGGTGTTTTGTTGATTACCTGTTCCATTATGTTGGTGCTCTACAGTCTATACCCGGCATGGCTGGGGGGGTGGGGGGTGGGGGGGGGGGTGCGTCGCGGTCGTGCATCACTGCACCGAAACACGGAAGACAGTTGACCGGCCTATACCCACTCCTATATTATTATATCACAACACAATCTCATATCATTGTCATTGACCACATCATTGATCCTGCTGACGCACGTCGGTTATAGATTCACGGTCGGGAAAACTTGGCATTCCCGCCTTGCGTACCAGTGGGACACGTCCCGTGTACCAGTGGGACACGTCCCGTCGTCCCGCGTACCAGTGGGACACGTCCCGTGTACCAGTGGGACACGTCCCGCGTACCAGTGGGACACGTCCCGCGTACCAGTGGGACACGTCCCGCGTACCAGTGGGACACGTCCCGCGTACCAGTGGGACACGGACCGCGTACCAGTGGGACACGGACCGCGTACCAGTGGGACACGTCCCGCGTACCAGTGGGACACGGACCGCGTACCAGTGGGACACGTCCAGTGTACCAGTGGGACACGTCCCGCATACCAGTGGTACCAGAACAGGGACACGTACTGTACTTGGAAAGCATCAGTGTGTCTTTATCGCTCTCTTTAACTCAATGGACAGAATGTCACTCTTCCGGACACTACTAGACATAATCCAGCTCTTATTAACCAATTAGTGCACCTTTAATCCCTGCCTCTTATCTCTGAACTGCGTACTTTCATCTCTCATCACGCTATGGGGGACAGGAGGGTTGCCTGAAATGTGACGGTGCTGACAACATGGCTCTTTAATCAACTTCTGTGACAGCCACAGACTCTCTCACACACACACACACACACACACAAACACACACACTTTGTCTCACAGGAAAACACGCACAAACCAGAGGAATATCCAATTGCAAAAACAAGCCAGATAGTGATATTGGTCTGGCGTGCACGCACACACGCACACACGCGCACACACACACACACACACACACACACACACACACGTGTATTGCTATGCTTGCGAGGACTGACTTCACTCGCCACCTCCAGTTACAGTACATGCTCTTAAACTTAACTCGAATTCCAACCCCAATCCTAAAACAGCCTCTGTGCAAAGTCATATAGGACCAGGAATATTATGCTCCCCATCTTCTATCCTTGTGAGGACATTCGCCTCTCACAGAGATAGATGGCGGTACAAGTGCACCCTCTCACGCGCACACAACAAGGTGTTTGCTCTGTGGAGGAGGAATGTGTGTGTACATTGTGCAACCTGTGTCTGAGTATGTGTTCGGGGGGTTAACAGATATACTCCACAGATAATAGCCCCGGTCCTGCTTGAACAAACACGCTGGCGAGGAGGTGAGGAGGTTTACTGCGAAACACACAGAAACACACACACACACACTGAGATGGGCCAGAGAGGTGAACACACACACACACACACACACACACACACACACACACACACACACACACACACACACACAGATAAACGACACTCAATCTCCTCAGATATTAATTTCACCTCTCCACCACATGAAGCGTAGTAGTGTGTTCCCATTTAGGGCATAATAGGCAAACATTCGACAAAAGCAGACGTTCAGCCAAAATAGCAAATCTACATTCATGAGCTCACAACATATCGCATATTGTGAGCTTGTGCTGACATTGTTTGCTTGAGAATGCAGCACAAATCTTTGAATATATATTCTTTCAGAGTGAACGGTTTTTTTTATTTCGACGTCAGGCCTTAAAGGTAGAGTAAGTGATTTCACTTAATTCAAATATCACTTATTTTTTTGTTTTGTTGTGATAATCCTCTCTACTATAGAGTGTGCTGACCATATAAGGAGTTCCTCCCTGTCCCCAGTTAACCCCTGGGGGTCAAAAAACCGTAGGTTTCGTTTTTGACTCTCTATCCTGATTGGACGAAGGCTTAGGTCCCACAGCCAAAAACGAAACCTAAGGTTTTTTGAGTGAAATCACTGAATATACCTTTAATGGTTTAAACGGCAAAATGTAGTGGTAACTCACCTCTCTGTCCGTCCCTCCAGGTTCTATGACGAGATCGGGACACCGCTGCTGTCCGACATCAGGATCGACTACACGCGGGACCAGGTGGAGTACGTCACGCAGCACCTCTTCACCAACTACTTCAACGGCTCCGAGATCGTCGTCGCCGGCAAGCTGACCAACGCGAGCGCCGAGTCTCTCCACGTGCAGGTCACCGCCACCAACAACGACAAGAGCATCCTCCTGGAGACCGACGTGCCTCTGCGGCGCCGGCAGGCCGAGACGGAGAGGCACGTGAAGGCCGCCTCCGCCGCCGCCGTGGCGGCGTCCGCCCCCAGGCTTCCTCCTCCCGGGTCGAGGCCGGGGGCGCCGGGGGCACCGCCGGGGACAGAGGCGGCGGCGGCGGCGGCCGTGGCCGAGGACTTTGCCGAGCGCGTCTGGGGCTTCCTGAGCGTCAAAGAGGGGCTGAAGGGGCGGCTACGCAGCCAGACCAGCGGCGAGAGGGAGGGACACATCCGGCAGGCCACCAATCTCTCCGTGACGTACCACTTCCTCACACCGCTCACCAGCCTGGTGGTGGAGAGGCCGCAGGTCCTCGCGGACGGCACCATGGCCCCGGCGCCCACCGAAGCCCCCCCGGGGACCAACGGCAAGGCCAACGAGCTGCCAGATGACGCGGACGAGGAGGACACTCAGGCCCACAAGCTCCAGGGGAGGGGCGGGTCAAGCAGCTCCGATGTCGCCAAGACGGGTGAGACCGTTGTGTTATATTCTTCATCAAACACGGTCACTCAGTAATGGTTCCACACTATACAACAGTGGAAATGAACCACTTGACCCATTGAGACCTGAGACCAGATTCCATAAAATGTCTTCTAAATCTAATGTTTTCTACTATTTCATGTCAAGGACCCCCAGAATTATCTGTATTTAGGTCTAAGGTCTTAATAATAATAATAGACAATCTACCAGCTCAACAACATGCGAAAATGGCGGCTGGCCTAAAAATGACATGCTCAAAATAGTGACGCCATGTAAGCATGACGAGAGGAGGTACTCTGCAATAGAAGAGACCGAGTCATTCTAAGACGACAAATTCTCTTCCCCTTCCACAGGCAATAAAGCAGAGAGGAGACCAGTCAAGAAATCCATCACGGTGCAGTCCAAGACATCAGGTGACGCCTCGTCTTCTCTTTCTGTCTGCATCAGTGCATGTTTTCACCAACCAGCCTGGGGGCACATTGTAAACTCAAGTGGCGTAGCTGTCCCTCTTGTTGCCGTGCCTTGTTGTTCCCATGAGGCAGTTAAGCAGCTTCTTTAGGGGGACTTGACAGAGAGCTTGACGGAGAGCAGAGAGGGGAAATGTACAGTACAGTAGACCATTTTCTTCTGTCTCTCTCCGTGTGGGTGGCTTGTAATTTGCCTGTTGGTCCGACAGATGGTAATGATCACATAGACGGCAAAGGGGTTAATTGATGCCTCGGAACATGACCTGCAACGCGTCGAGAACACACAGTGTCTAATTGAAATACCAGCGCCGGGACTAGGCAGCACTTTAAAAACGTGCAAGTGCGTGTCCTGTGAGCACAGCACACATTGCACGGTAGAGTGTAGGACATGAGAGAGAGTGTGTGTGTGTGTGTGTGTGTGTGTGTGTGTGTGTGTGTGTGTGTCTTACAGAGAGATAGGGATGGCATCAGAGGTAGTTAGTGAGCACTAATGACCCTGTCATTACTGTTTGCTCTCTCATCTCATCTCATCTCTCCATTCATCTCAGTCTGTTCTCACAGGAAACTCAGGTTATACATTCTATCTGTCGGGAGTGTACAGAACACTAGAGCTGTCCTTTAGAGGTAAATTAAAGACAGTTATGCCATACTTCACCTTTTTTTTAACTTCACATTAAAAATAAATAAGAGACTGTATGCGGCTGGGGTATGTGTGTTCATGCCCACCGCAGAAGTGCTGGTGTTTGCAACGAAAACAATTGGTTTGCTTTCGCAGGTGGGAAGCCAGTAGTAGCTGGCCGTCACTGCGCTAGCGCCTCCTTCAGATTAGTCAGGGTGCCTGTTCAAACAGAAGAGCAAAACTGGGAAGGATTAGCATGTTCCTTCACCTCTCACCTGCACCGTCAGATGACCAAAAAAAGCGTCTGGAGGAAATGTGTGGTTGTTGTTGTCTACTCTACACCCTCCGAGCATCAGGTCAGCAGTGACAGGGACTGCACTGTATGGCATAATGTCTAAATGACATTAAAAATAAAAAAAGTAGCTGGTATGCTTTTAGGTTAGGTTACTAGATTGTGACTTTCATTTATCACTCTCCTAAATAACACACTTTTTCTTTTACAAAATAACGGCATTTCTGCAGAGAGGTCAGATCGACTATTTTTGGTGAATGCTCCCCCCAGAATTGGAATGCTGCGGTTTAAGTGGTTAAACGCAAAAGTATAAAAGTTATTTTCAGTCTGTCCTAATGGAAATCATATTCTCTCCAGTTTTCCTCGTGACATATACCGTGTCTTTGGGGGAACTACTAGCTACTGCACACACAGCGCCACAGCCCTGGTGCACTCAGGGCTTAAGTACCTTGCTTAAGAGCATTGCACTCAGTGCACTGCCCGTAGAATAACCTCCACAATCCAGCAAACTGTTGTTTAGCACAAGTCATGAGTCAAGTCTTTCTGCCTCCAGACCAAATCCCCCTGACTGCCTGTAACAGTGTTTTGAACCACTTATGGCCTATTCATACTTTAGTTTTAGGTGAAAAGGTGACCTAGCCTCGCATAGCCAGCCTTCATCTGCTTTTATTTGTGTTTTTTCTATTAATTTGGTCATTAAGGTCCACAGAATGAGAGGTCTGCTCTGCCGGAAACAGCGTGAAAAATAGTTATGGGCGTTTTTGTATACCACACCATAGACAACCAATATAAGGCAACATTTTCCAAATTCCATCATGCCTTAAGTAGCATGTGACAATTGTGACATGTCAAACTAGGCGGTTTTCATGATTCTGAATCCATTCCAAGCATTAGTTTTGCACGAAAAACACTCCTTGGCCTAAATTCGGCCATAGCACTTGCCAAAATGTGCACAAATGTGCTGACGTCATCACATTTGTGCTGTCCTCATCACATTTGTGCTGACGAAAAAAACAAATAACAAATAAAAGGTACGGCATGACATCACAAGTCCTGTCCAATTTTGGGCCCTTGGCTCCCCGGCTACAATGCATATTGCCCCAGGCAGTTAAACTCTGGCCCATCTCAATGCATATTGCCCATTTGCCCCAGGCAGATTAAGTCTGGCCCGTCTCAAAGCATATTGCCCATTTGCCCCAGGCAGATTAAGTCTGGCCCGTCTCAATGCATATTGCCCCAGGCAGATTAAGTCCGGCCCCTCTCAATTGTGGGAGGACTTCACAGCCGAAGTGGTGACGAGCCAACCAGATTAGTCTGGAACCAGGCTATAACCAATCAGGGAATCAGGGCCCAGTATGCAAACTTGCGGCGGGACATTGCAAAAGAAAATACTGAGAGGGACGAGAATAATATCCGTGATATTAGAATTGCTACGAGAGGCTAAAAGTGATCACCTAAACGGTGGTTAGTAAAAGGAGAGAGATGTGTTTTGGTGAGCGGTGAGTCGCTTATCACCACGGCGTGACGTCATGTTGTAGTTTTCGGTGCATGGTCACCGTATCACCTAAAACTGGAGTATAAATAGGCCTTTAGACCTTTAGTCTGTACTATTATAGTAAAAGAGACCTAAGTTGCACTGTACTTGTGTGCTTTTATATATTTATTTGATCTACACCCAGTCTACAAGCTTAGAGCTGTGAGCTGCAGAGCTGAGATTGGTTATTTTCGGCACATGTTCCCCCCCAGAAAAGAGATGCAGGGTTGTTGTTTGCCATGAATATCTCATCATCTTACTATTTTATTCTATGCAGTGTCACTGAGCAGTATGGGTGAGAGGGATTGAGGGTTCTTTTTGCCTGTTTTTGCTTTCCTTTCTTCTTTTTGTTTTTCATAAAAAAAGGAACAAATAATGTATACTGTACCAATTTATATAATAATGTATAACCAGTTCTTAATACAAAACGTATTTGATAAAAGAGAGAATAGAGATGCTGGGGTTTCCACACCAACACCCTTTTAAATCTTTATTGTCCTGCCTTAGCGGACGGTGACCCCCACTTCATAGTGGAGTTCCCCCTCAGTAAACTGACCGTGTGCTTCAACATCAACGGAGAGCCTGGACACGTCCTTCGCCTAGTGTCTGACCACAAGCACTCCGGTAAGATAGCAGACAATAAGCTCACAAACAGTCAACAAAGTGAACCACTTATGCCCCATTTCAATAATGGCAAAAAATAGCAAATCTACAAGCTCACAATACATTGCGATGCACTGCGTACTTGTGAGAGTGCAGATTGGCCATTTTTGAAAATGTTTTAAGGGCTCCATTTTCGTCACCGCTAAACCCCTTATCCCTAAACTTCTTTGCCTTTTTTACTATTTTGGAAAAAACATTTTTGAATAGTTCAACTAGCCAATCTATATTGACACGTTGTGAGCTTGTAGACTGGCCATTTTAACTATTGAAAAATGTTTAGCAAAATAGTAAAAAAAGAAAAAATGCCAAGAAGTTTAGGGATAAGGGGTTTAGCGGTGACGAAAATGGAGCCCTAAATGTTTTTCCTGTGCCCAAAATATGAACTCAGGCTTGAATTGCTTAACGAGGCTAGCCAGTAGTCAAGTCTTTGCTATCGTATGTTGGGACCGGCGAGTTATTTGAAAGCATCACTCGTGTGTGTGTGTGTTCCATTCGTCTCCCAAAAGGGGTGACCGTGAACGGCAAGTTGATCGGTGCTCCGGCGCCGCCCGGCAGCCACAAGCAGCAGCGCACCTACTTCAGCACCATCACCATCGTGGTGGACAAGCCCAAGCGGGCCTACATCGAGGTGACCCCCAAGAAGGTCATCCTGGACGGCCTCGACCGCATGGTCCTGCCCTGCGACTCCACCGCGACGGTGGAGAGCGGCTCGCTGTCGGTGGCCATCGTGGCCAAGTCCAACGTGACCGTGACCATAGCGGGCGTCATCAGCTTTGTGATTCTGGTGCACCAGTACAAGAACCCGGCGCCCTACCAGAGAGACCACCTCGGGTTCTACATCTCCAAAAGCAAGGGGCTGTCCAACAGCTGCCACGGCCTGCTAGGTACATGCTCTACATTTTTAACATTTCAACAGTTTTTTGATGTCAATTACGGTTAAAATGATAATCCAGATTGTGTTTTATTATTTATTTTAATGTTTGTTTAGAGCACGCCAGCTTAGTTTATGGAAGTGAGTGTTTTTTATAGGGCACCAAATAGACGTAAGTGGTCATGTGGCCAATATAAATACATTTTTTTTAATGCCTTTATTGCGCATATTGTTTATCTGTAACACATTTGATCAAAGGGTATGTAACGGCCCCTGTGATTGTATCCCTGTGTGGTCGTGTCTGGTTCTTAACCATTGTGTAATAGTGAGAAGAATCAAGATGAGGGAAAAGTTGAACAGCTGACCAAACATATCTGAATGAATTGCCACCGCTCACAATTACATTATTTTGAAACACAATTTCTTGAAATACATTTTCATTCATTATTGTGGTGCCCTACGTTCTACCTAGACTGAATGATTATATTTATGCAAGCACAATGCTTTGTAAAGAAATAAGGGCTGAAGAGATGAGGTACAATGCTTCCCGAGTAGTCGAGTCCTGAGTATGCACATGCATCACTTTTCACGCCCAGTAAAAAGTAGCCGTTCCTGGCATAACTTCCGGGTACGATGATGTGAAGATGTGATTCAAGAGGGGAAAGGAGGAAGTATTTCTCAGAGAGACTAGTCTGCTGTTGTGACCGTCGTGAGAAGTGACGTGCTGGAGGGAGATCAATCAGGACCAGTGTTCTTTTGACAACGTCTTATTTGTTTTATTTCCAGGTCAGTTTCTATACGAGGAGGCGGGCCTGGCACAGCTTCCTGGCAGCAGCTCCGCACAGGGCGATCCTTCGCTGGTCAAACCAACATCGGTCCTGAAGCTGAAGGGTCGCTCCGTGCCGGTGGTTAAGAAGACCAGGCGCATCTACAGCGGGACGCAGAGCGTGGACTGCTGGTTCGCCAGGAACAACGCGGCCAAGCTGATAGACGGACAGTATGAGGACTATGTTACGTCGCACATGTTCGATACGGAGGATTGGCCACATCATGGAACGAACAGGGCCTGAGACTGGGAACAATCAGGAGGCTGTGAGTGAGGTGGCCACTCGGCAAGCTCTTTCAGACGTGAACTGTATAGCCGATTAGCTGCCACCCTTTGGTTGACCTAAAACCTAACTTTTTTTTTTAAGTCAGACACCAACAACCTTTTGTTCTTCACTCCCAGGTGCACATGGACAGAATAACACCACCAATACTTTGAATATATTTTTGTACTATTTCTAACAGAAGTGTAATGTAGGTTTTTTTCTATTTGACGTCTATCATTTTCTACAATCATTTTGTAATTGTAAATAAATCCTTTTAAAACAAAAATGTTAAGTTATTTTCTGAGAGGGGGAAAAAACCTGCACAAAAAAAGCCCTTTCACACATGCTTGGGTGGAATAAGGTGTATATTCGGTCAATAATCTAAAATGTAAAGCTGTGGTCCTCAACCGGTGTGTCAGGAGTCAGGTGTATCCCCACATGATGGGGGGGGGGGGGGGGGGGGTTGTCCATCTGACATTGAAGTGACAATTTAAGGACACCTTTTTAATACCCCCAAAAAACTGCATCAAAAGTAATGAACAAACCAAACCATACAATAAAATTGGTCAAACATTGGCCAAATTGTCAAATAAAAATACAAGCTCACAATGCCTCACAACATTTATATGTGCAACCGGGTCAAAATGGAATGCCTCAATGCTTATTCCAAGTGATGGGAGGGGGTCAGATCAAATATTATTATTTTTGGGGGTGGGGGTGGGGGGGGGGGGGGGGGTGAGTACCACTGATGTAAAGCATGTCATGAAAGTGGCGACTGTCGGCTGGGGATCACACCTGGTCACCACGGAGACCAAAGCCAGGCGGAGAGCAAACCCTCTAGTTTCTGCGCGTCTTAGTACCGATGGCCACACACACCACCAACCCCCCCAGTCTCCCCTGTCATCAGCTCGAGGTCACAGGGCTGTTTGCCCTGCCCTCACAGGTGTGCTCTCTCCAGGTTGTGCGTAAGTGTCTGTCATCGCCGGGCTCCCTCCCCGGGTTGGGGGCCACTGCAGGAATTTGACACCAGAAGAGCCAAAGTGTGTGTCACTGTTCTTTATTCAGCACAGCACAGAGTACAAAAAAAGAGATACATTCATTAAGAAGCACAGCGGCGCGATGGGGTCTGCTTTAGCACCATCATCATCATCATCATCATCATCACAAGAGGAACAGACATACGCCGCCACATGTATTATTGTAAAAACACTCGATGCACTTGTGGACACAAAATAAAAGTACGTTACGGACACTAGATTATGTCAAATGTAAGACTCTCTCCAACTGCTATAGCCTACATCATAATGTAAACATTATTTGGTGGCTAAATTGAGCAGAAATTCTTTGGACAAGTTAATAACACGGATACAAAATAATACAATCTGAAACAGATATTTGATAAACATCAACACATTTCATTGGTCTACTGTAGTGCTTTTTCCCCCCTCTCGCCAATAGTTTTGCTATGACATATTAAAAGTAATATAAACATTAAAAACATGTTTTATCCCATTATTGTTACCACAGATTTGAGCACAATATATCAAGTCTATCAAATCAAATACGTATAAATAACGTCAATAAGTCAGAATAACTCGACTACCCCTGAATGAATCACAACAATCTACCAACCATTGCAGATTAAGGAAATAATGAGTTGGCCTTTTTTACCATTACAAAAATAAAACATATTTCCATACATTAACCATAATATATTTAAAAACAGCCTGTTTTTGACCAACCACTGTTCCCTGTCGTTCGTCCATTGTGACCATTGGCAATCACAAGATTTGACGACCTAAAGTCAACATGGCTGACGTCTGTTCAGTGGTTTTCGCAAATCAGGGCAATGCAAAAAACGGTCGACCAGGCATTCATAGAACCATTGGTGAGCAGTGTGCAGGAATGTCTATAATTATACCTCAATTAAAAAGGTACTGTAGCTCTGAAGCGTTCATGCATCAATATCTCGCTGTTCTTTGGAAATTTGATATGCGATGAATGACTCTTTAGTGGTATCAACTCACTCCCCCCCCCCCCCCCCCCCCCAAAAAAAAATCCCCATTGACAAAGGACAGATTTATTACTGCCTTAGTGCCTTTAATTTTTTAGAAACTTAAGGTTCCCCCCTGTTAATGCCGTTTTCAAATACCAACACACTTAGGAAGAGTCACTTGACCTTCTGCCTTTACAATGCATCATTGAGCAGAACCGTTTTCACATAATGGAGTAACCCACCATTGTGCGTGTACTGTCCTGGCAGTTTGTAAAGACGCCGGTGTCATGCTCAATCGCGTTTTATTAACAGACTGTGCTTTCCATTAAGACTAAAACAATACTTATAATCTAGACTTGTGTTCTCAGTGGGTCTTTTCTTGTTGCATTTTTTTTAATCATCATTATATGTATTCGATATTTATTGGAATAATGAAGCTGCAGAATAGTGTGTGTTTGCATGCGTTTCAATTTGATTCACCTGGTCGACTCACACCACCACCCAACTAGGTTTCAGGGCTCTTCCCGAGCACTGCACGTGAGGGACCGGTGGGCCACCGTCCTGGTCCTCTTCCCCTTCCGAAGCCTCGTCTGTGTCTACAGTCAGCAGGACCTGGAGGTGACAGGAACACCACATGTTGTTGGTGGACAAAGAAAGAGACAAACACACACATATGGGGCCAAAGGGACACGGATGAATGCATGGACAGACATAATAAGCGATTGGCCACGCCGTGCGTATGACTTTTGCATTTCCATCACAAAGCCGTAAAAAAAAATATCCCCGTTCATTCCAAAGCTTGGAATACAATCTCCAGGCTGCGAGCAAAGATCCCATAACTACATTAACATTTACAGCATTGTAAACCAAAATGTTGGACGAGATCGTCATCGTTCAAGAAGCAGAATGGAATCGCAAGCTGATGTATACTTCCAACACGCTTCTAACAACTTCTATGCCCGTTTCCAACCTATCATAATTTCCATGCCATCAGCTATACAACAAATGGGCCAAACAACAAGAGAAGGCTACGTACATTACACAGTTTTGACCAACAACTCCATCCGCGACCTCATCCTAATCAATGCCTTCTCTTATCTTCATCTCTCGCTCTCTCTCTCATGCTCTCGTGGCCTGCCTCCGCTCTGCTCTGCTCTGCTTTCCATCACATCAGTGCATGGAAATGGATCCCAAATGTCACTCGTATTCCCGGGGATGAAGGGATGATTTGTGGCTGCCTGGCTGAGAGCCAGTGGGAGGTTGGGGAGGATCCACGGAGGGAGAAGAACAGCCCTCCCAATTCACATGCCAATCAGTCACAGGCACAGCCATTGACCCTGAAGTGTATGTGTGTGTATGTGCACGTGCACAAGGCGCCAAGACAAATCACTATTCAATTTGTCGTAACTCTACAGGGAGAGAGAAAGAAAGAGACAGAGAAAGACTTGACGCGCAGGCTTCTGTGTAGGAGGCTATTATCCTGATTGTATGCATCACAAGGACGAGTCTGTTAGAGTTTCACCATTTGAGATAAACCAACACTTGACCCAAGACAGTCAGGAGCCGCCGTTCAGCAAAATTTCATCATAGCGGAGAGCACTCCTACAATACCATTCATTCTCGCCTTTCAAAGCACCACACAAATGCAAACTGACGTTTTTCCTCCAAAGATTTATCGCAAGGCCTGGCAGAATGATTCACGTTTGCCACAGTTACAAGAGAACGGAAACGCTTTCCAAAGCACAGGGCGGTGAAAAAAAATGAGTGACAACATTTTACATGCCCTTCCAATAGGGAGCATAGAACTGGCACAAAAAGGAAGAAGACAAAATGAAGAATAAAGAAACAACAGCTACCACCACCAACTTATCTTAACGGGAAGATAAATGGTGGAATGCTGAAGCACAGCATAGAGGGACAAGTAGAATCCAGAGATGTGTCTGACTCAGTCTTTCTTGGTCAGATGTCAATTGGCTACATTAACCTTTGTGTGTGCGTGTGTGTGTGTGTGTGTGTGTGTGTGTGTGTGTGTGTGTGTGTGTGTGTGTGTGTGTGTGTGTGTGTGTGTGTGTGTGTGTGCGTGTGTGTGCGTGTGTGTGTGCACGCTACCCCCCGCCCCACCCCTGCAAAAATAAGAAAGAAAAAGAAAAAAACAGGTGCAGCAGAGCATCCCCAGGGTGCTCATGTGTATATAATAACCATCAGCATCAGCGCTCTCACGTTCCTCACATTAAAGTGCTGTCTTTTCTTCAAGTAAAAACACACATATTAGACTTTCACAGCCTAGTCCCCATGGGAGATGCAGCGTTGTGAGGCTGTTCGGTGGGAGCGACCCCTCTTTTCTAACCGCGGCTTTCATGACTTCAGCTTTCATGACTTCAGCTTTCATGACTTCAAAAGCGATCCCTTCTCTTCATAGCGCAGGCCAGCAGATGATGCAGTACTCTCTGAACTCTGCCTCATGGCTCCCGTCACTTTGCACATTATATCCACTACATCAGTGGTTCCCAAACTTTTTCATGTCAAGGACCCCCAAATTGACACTAATTAGCCCACGGACCCCCATAAGAGAAGATTTTTACGGCTCTAGCAATGATTCTCAACCCGTTTAATTTCATTTTCAAGGAGCCCCAGTTTGACCTGCATATTAGTCTACAGACCCCCATTGAATGGCATTTCTATCTCTGAGACCCCAATTTATATTGTAAAATCAACGTTAATTTAACTCTGAGAATGTACAAATGGAACCAAATGGTTCCGTTTGTACACTACAAACTCTAACACACATTTGTACAACTCAACACACATTACCTGCACAAATGCATGCTTCAAAGTAGGAACGCTAGAGCAGTGATTCTCACCCAGATGGTCCTGGGACCACCAGTGGTCCTTGAGGGGGTTCCAGGTGGTCCCCAGCTAAACGATATGGTATGAAATGGTAACCAAATGGACACTTATTAGATCTTTAACTCTTGAGTGTAAAATGAAATTTACACTGTGGTAGCATAGGAGGGATAGTGGGCAAACGTAAAAAATAAATAAAAGATGTTTCACAATAATTTAACTCTTGACATCAACACAGCATGGAATTGTATCCCGCGATAACAAAATATTCTTTAGTTTTGGCGGGTCTGAGAGGCTAAATTTCATCAAATGGTGCTCCGTGGCTCAACTGGCAAATAATAAATAATGGAGCTTGATATGAAAAGGGTTGAAAAGCACTGCTCTAGACTACTATAGAGTGTATTGGTCACAAGATCAACATATCGCCCCCAACAGCTCCTAAAGGGATAGTTCTGGGATTTTTGAACTTAAGTTGTATGAAATACTTGCCATTAATATAGTGGTTGCAACTGTATTAATTGATTGCCCGAGTCTTGTTTTGGTGAATATTAAGTAGTTCCGGTCATTTTGTGGGGGATACAAGCCAGGTGCCACGCATTAAAAGTAAATTAATTCACAAAACTAATGTCATTTGTACTGTTCTAATTCTAAAATATTAGCGCAACTTTCGTTCATTTTTGAGCCCTCTCCATCACACGGAACTACGTTTTTTGTGTCCATATCACTACGCCCAAAGAATAGGTGTGTGTGATAGAGGGGTCAAAGTTGAATGAAAGTTGCGCTAATATTTTAGGTCAACAATAATAATGGCACTATTATTGTGAATTAATTTACTTTTAATGCGTGGCCCCAGTGCCCCCACAAAATTCAATTCAATTCAATTCAATTTTATTATAGTGTCAAATCACAACAAGTTGTCTCAAGACACTTTACAACCAACAAAGATCCACCCAGAGCAAGCAATATTGCGACAATGGTAACGAAAAACTCCCCTTTAGGAAGGAACGTCAGGCAGAACCCGACTCTAGGGTGGGCGGCCGAGAGACAGTAGACAGAGAGAGAAAAAGACAGAGAATAGGCAGGTGGGCTCCGTGGAGGGGTCTGGTGCACATCTGGTCCAGGTCGAGCTCTGACCGGAACTACTTAATATTCACCAAAACCAGAGCAGAACTCCCACCACGGGACTCGGGCAATCAATTAATACAGTTGCAACCACTATATTAATGGCAAGTATTTCATACAACTTAAGTTAAAAAATTCTGAGCTATCCCTTTAACTTCATAGTCAGGTTCAGAGTCAGACGCCACTTTAGCTATTCATTAATCCTTTTAGTGTGTTATTTACTCATTTCTATCAAACTTTTTCATGTCATGGACCCCCAAATTGACACTAATTATTATGGACCCCCATTTGAAAAGATATGCCAGGGACCCCCATAGGAGAAGATTTTTACGGCTCTAGCAGTGATTCTCAACGCATTTAATTTCAAGGACCCCCAGTTTGACATGCATTAGTGTACGGACCCCCCATTTAATGGCATTTCTATCTCTGGGACCCCAATTTATATTGTAAAAAACAAAGTGAATTTAACTCTGAGAGTGTACAAAAGGTTTCAAACTATCATTTAGCTGGGGACCCCCTGGAACTCCCTCAAGGACCCCTGGGGGTCCCCGGACCCACTTTGGGAACCACTGATCTAACAAACTTGTCTAATGCCTTATTTCCACCGTCTCGTTTCAGGCTGGATGTGGCTAGCCATGGTATGTTAGGATTTAATTTTTTCTAGCTTCCCCATGGCAAATAACCTGCCAGCCAAAGAACAGCAGGACGTGACAGCCACAAGTAAGCTTCGTACGAGGGGGGATATGCATGACTGACCAAAATCTAATTTGGTCAAAATCTAATCAGTTCCCCCCCGGAACGGAATTTTGTTATTCTCTTTACTAGCTGGAAGTGATCATTCTAATCATGAAAGGGCAACTGCACAAAAATTGTCACATCAGAATAGTCCTTCATATCGTTTCATTCATCATTCATTGGCGACAATAAATCAAAACTCACAGGTTTTGGTGACATAAGTGTTAAAGTGGTGTGTGCTGTTCATGCGTCTGTGCTTAGAGCCAGCATTATTTGGGACAGTTGATATAATGCTTTTTTTGGCCAGCCTCCTAATATAGCATTCAAGGTTACGCAAATATGTGCACAAAATCCCTCTCCTTCCACAAAACTGACTAGTGCTCTGGTTTCACCTGCTCGCTTGTCATCACAACCCCGCAACCTCGCAGTGAAGCTAGTAATGGGTGGCTGTTGTGAAGTCTCTTTAGGCCAATCTCTCCATCTTTTTGAAGCCGTGTCGGTGAGTGAGAGCGTGGCCATATGGCCTCAAAGTTTAAATTCAATATCCAACAGCTGGTGTAAATAAATCAATGGTCTGTACAAATTAGAACATATATCGTATATAATTGAATTAGAAATATGAAAACGATTAAACATAGTCTGTGCTGACATAGTGTACCGGTATGCAGACCCAGGAGATGAGGTACTTTTTTTCCCAAGAAAACAAGCTCACTTGACTGTGCTGTGTTGGGAAGGTGGAGTACAACCACAACCTGGACGCAGTGTTGATTTAGTCGACTAGAACTATGACGCAAATATGTTCCTCGACTAGATAGATAGATAGATAGATAGATAGATAGATAGAGTGCAACGAAGCGCTAAATCAGGCATCAGGGCACCTCCAAAATACATGTTAGTCGACAAAATAAACTGTAGATTTTAGTCAACTAAAATCTTACGATATTGCCGACTAAAACTAGACCAAGACTAAAAAGAAATCAGATGACTAAAAGTTGGATGGACGTGGATGTGACTGGTTCTTACCTGTGCTTCGTCGCTGTTGATCCAGGGCAGAGAGTCGCCCTTCTTCACGTCGCTGTCACAGCTGTCGTCCAGGTTCTTCATCGTCTTGTACTTCCTCATCATCAGACTGTCTATCACCCAGAACATGATGGACTGCATGGCGGCCGTCACAAAGACAAATAAACTGGTCAGCAAAGCTGATTCACCACCACCAAATGCCAAAAGCTAGGTTGAGTACTGTATGTGTGTGTGTGTGTGTGTGTGTGTATGATTTTGGAATAATTTGCCATTTGTGTTAAATTAATGTATCCTCTTTTATGCTTTATGCTCCAGAAGGACAATACAGCAAAAAGAGGATGGTAAAGCAGGTTTGCTAGACGCTGGTAAAAAAGAAACATAAACCCTCATGGTGCTCACTGACTGCTGCTGTGTCCTAATCAGTTAAAATATACCCAGCTGTGCCCCCAAATTGCCCATCACCTTCAACATAAAAGCATTAGCTGTAAAACGAATCAACTGAAATACAATGGCTGTAAACAAACCAATTATGCAAACAAAACCAATAAATATATGCATTAAATAAATAGCAACATACTGAATAGCTCCCGCAAACATAATTGTACATTTGTACCTAAGTTAAAGCTTTGTTTTGTGTGCAGCAGAGTACCAACAGTGACTGCACTTTCCTGCATATATTTAAACGAATAGCAAACGACTCGCCCCTTTACCAACCCGCGAAATGTTGTTAACAGTTAATTTAGTATTTCCCTCCCTCTCTGAAATCTGAAATTATCTTGTATACAGATTTATTTGATTGTATAGTAGTCAATCTCTATACTCTGTCAAATTTTTAAAAATCGATAAGTTCCTATTTTCTTAATTTTCGGGCAGCAGCTGAATTGCGGGCCGCGTCTCTGGTAATGGCGCCGACGAAATTGGAGCCCCTAGTCTCTAGATCTACAGGAACTCACATTGACTATGAAGGGCACGATGAGCATGACAATGACCAGCTCCAGCTGAGGGTTGGCCATGTAGCTCAGCAACACCTCCTGCAACTGGAAAGACACATAGAAAATGTTATGCAACACATACAATTACGTACAGTAGTTAGTGACAAAAACACTTTCTTAAATATTTTTCTGGCTCTTACATCAACCGGCGCCAATTGCGCCTTTTGACGCATATTTTCATGTTTCTCCACGCCGATGACGCTAGTCTTTGATTCTTTGAAGCATAGCTATTACTATGGCAAGGGTTAATGGGAACCTAAATATATAAACAAATATGATATCAAAATGTCACACAACAGCCATGTGAATACATTTACTCTGTCTCCATGTTTTCATTAAAATCAAAGGGTCAACACTCCTTTCTTCTCCTTTTTATCTTGGATTTGTTTGTCTGTTCTTGTCATGTGTGATGACTTGCATCTCTCGCTTTCAAACTAAAACCACTGACCACAGTAATAAAAGCAAAAATAAGAAAAACTTCCTATTCATCATATTCCTAACATGTATTTGATATTTTTGTTGCGTTGAAATAAATAAACTAATATATATATTTTTAAATACTGCGAGAATATAGAGCTGTTTAACATGCATTTTAACAAATACAATACATGAAAATACCACTGAAAAGACAATGAAAAGACCACTAACTAGGCCCGGGCGGCTAGTGTAGCGGTCCCATGCACCTAGGCTGCTAAGCCAGCCTGACGGCGTGTCGCAGGGTTCGACTCCCGATCCACTAACTATATGTGGTCCTTTAATAACTGAAATTGCCAAAAGATAAAAACCCTTTATAACTGAGACATGTGTATTGAGTGGTGCAGCATTCTTACATTGGACCAGCCAGGAACGAGCAGCACCAGGCTGATCACACCTTTCTCCAGCACCATGATGAGCAGGTAGATGCCACACTGGCCCAGCCACGCCGCGGCTTGAGGAGGGTCACCTGATGCAAAAGACAAAACACACACACAACACAACAGACCACAAGAGAAGAAGAAGAAGAAATGCGTTCTGGTAAATCAAGTTTACCAAGGGTAACTGGACTAAGCATCAGATACTTGTTTACAGCCAGGCCCACATGGAGCATTTCATGGTAGAGGTTCAATGCCTTGTCCAAGGGCACTTCAACGGTGGTAATTTTAACGTGTCGGATCGCTGATTCGAACTGGCGACCTTCCGGTATCTAGACCGCTCCGCAATCCACTCGGCCACCGCTGCCACCACGCTTGTCATATAGATACGAAAAGGATGCCCTGGGGGTCTGTGTGCTTGTTGTTTGTTTTAACTTCTCCTAGGCCTAGTGTCATCCCAGGACACACGAGGGACGTGTCTGTCATAACACAGAAAAAAAAGGACAAAAAGGCAGAGGGCGAACCCTGTGAAGAGTGATCACAGAAAGATGGGAAACGACCTACAATGTCCTGTTATCTCTGAACTATTAATATTGTAGTAGCTATATAGCCACAGTAAGTCAAGCAGTTTTACAGCAAAGACAAATAAAAACATCACATAGAAAGCCAAATATCTCTTGGACACAGAAGCATTGTGTAAATAAATAAAATGTACGGACAATCCATCAAAACTTGAGCCACGATAATGAGCTGGTCATGAGAAAAATAAAAGGATATATAGGACGATAAACCGCACAGTATTGAAAACCATTTCAGGGATCAAGGAGAACCATCGGAAACCAATGAGAGCTGCAAGCAGCTCGAACACAATCCCAACTCAGCGGTCATACCAGGGTGTTTTTCAGGCTGCAGCTGGAGTGACTGCTACAGTAAGTGCTTACTTGTGTCACAGCGGCCTCTGCTGGAAGTGCACTGTTCGTTTTCCAAGGAAAGAGAGGCTGCTGTAATAACAGCAGCAGACAGTGTGCAGGTGGCCGCCTGTTCTTTGGCCAACATCCAGCTGTTCGTCAACAGGCTGCGCTGAGCAGATGTGCCCTGAACCCCCCCCCCCCCCCACACACACACACACACACACTCACCATACTCTCCAAAGGTGAGCAACGTCCACTGCTTGTATTCCACCACCTTGGACCCCACCATGACGCCCAGCCAGATGACCAGCATCCCCAGGGTGGCATCCAGCAGGAAGTTCATTAGGTACCTTGGGTAAAACATTAAAAAAATTAAAAAAAATGGGTAAAAAACAAAACAAAGAAACACACACACACACAAAACGCCTTGTGTAATAATGTGACTAAATGGCCGATGAGTGACTTACAGTGAACATGGGTCCTCCTTGGTGAGAGTGGACAGGAAGACATTGGCAAAGTGGATGAACAAAGCACCGATAGCCTGCTTCGATGTATCAAAAAACCTGCGAGAAACACAAGTGAAATGTTTCAAAGCAGAACATAATGTGTGCAGAACATAATGTAATAGAATCAGTGTTGTTTTTGCCAGCAAATTTCTATTTTAGTCATAGTTTTTGGAATGAAACTTAGTTTTAGTCACATTTTAGTCACCCGGAATGTTTTAATGACTAAATATCATGACATTTTAGTCGACAAAAATGTATTTTGGCGGGGCTTGATGCTGTCGTAATGGCTGATTTTACAAGCACACACAGGTCACAGCGCGGCGAGTTGTGAGCTTGTAAGATCGGCTATTTTCAGCATACAACCAAGTGTAAAATGACTTGTGTCTTACTTATACTGGATCTCTTGTCCACTAGTCCCTTCCTAACATTTTAGTCTAGTTTTTGAGCGGTGCAACGACTCCCTTACGGAGCTATGTGTGTGGGTGGCTGGGTGGGTGGCTGGCTGGGTCTGAGCACGAAAACAGCATAGGTCTGGAACTTCCAGGGACCCCCACACGGAGTTGCACCACTCACTTCACACGGGTGTGATTTCTTATTTGTTGACGAAATTGTCAATATATTTAAAAAGTCGACGAACATTTTTCGTCATTGTATCAGTCGACGAAATCAACACTGAATAGAATAGAATAGAACAGAACATTACCAGATCCGCCATGGTCGTCTGATACGTGCAGGCTCTCTAAACCTTTTCACTGAAAAAAAAAGAGAAAAAGAATAAATCAATAATTTGTGCAAGAATAATGCTAGCCTTGGAAAGATAAAATGCTATACAGTGTCTTTGTATTGACCCAAACAGCAAGACTTATCTCTCTTTCAGCTCCAGGATAGAGGAAAGCCTAGACAGGATATTGCCCTTGTTTTACACTACCAATGCCCGCACCCCACCCACCCCTGTTCTATCCTACCACCCCCCCACCACCACCACCACGACAACACTCCTCCCTCAGCAGGCTCCTGCTGGAGGCTCGGAGAGAACTGGTTCACAGACACCCACTGTTACTCTCTCCCACAAGGTCACAAAGTGTGACTTGCCATGTGGTAAAACATGATCTTACACATATACACTCACTTGCTCGCGCGCACGATTTGTATGGTGGTGGAATGAAAGGGGGGGGGGGGGCTGCTACACAAGAATGGAATGGGGGGAATTCTGTAGCATTTTGCAATCTCTGCTATGAGGCTGTTTGCTATAGCAAAACATATTTTCTATTTCAGCAAGGTTGCTCAAAAAAAAAGAGAAAAAAAGCTTGCATTTAGGAATAACCGAATAAGGGAAAGCTGCAGCAAATCTGCACACAAATCCAATGTCTATCAGCATAAAAAGGGAAGACAAGGATTACGGCAAGTCAATGGAAGGAAATTACCAAAAATAGCTTTAAGGAAGAGCAGTCTAAACAAAGACTGTGGGGGTACTGGGTAGGAGGGGGGCTGTATTGTACTAGCCTGGCTAAAGCCAGACGTGAATCAGCCGTTGGCAAAAAATAATTGCCTGCACGACAGTGTGATAATAGTCTGGCTAATTAGCCAGGCTAGTATTGTACTGTACTGTACTGTACATGTACAGCCAGGCAAGGATCTGAGTCTCTGCATACCACCACGATGTCCTCGGCTGAGGGCTCTTCTAACGTTCGGCTGGTCATAAATAATGTGGTGTAACTATTAACAGATCCATGCACTGCGGCCAAGGAAGACAAGTTCGCATACATAACCTGCATGCATCCAGAGGCAGGGAGAAAATCGAGCAGTGGATGTCAACCCTTTTCATATCACGGTCCATTATTTATTTAGCATTTGAGCCACGGACCACGCCATTTGATGAGATTTAGCCTCTCAGACCCAAAACTAAAGAATATAATGTGGAGAAGATCTCATCTCAACAACTATATTATAGATGTTGAGATAAGATCTTCTCCACAATTCCATGCTGTATTGATGTGGCGCCATATAGGAGAGATGACAGGCAAACGTTGATCAAAATAACAATTATTCTACATACTCTATACTTGTGTAGACTTCTTGTAAAATAAATAATGCAGATTTAACAATAACATATTTCTAGAGTAGGGTCAATTTGGTTTCATTTTACATTCTCAAGAGTTAAAAATATCTACGGTTCCATTAACCAACTCTCCATCATTTAACCCATTTTGGTGTTTTAAACATTATGTTATAATTTAGCTATTGAAAAATAGCAGATCTACAAGCTCATAGCGCGCCCTTGTAGGTCTGCTATTTTTGAAAAATCGTAAAAATGCGGCACAATTCTTAATAGGTATATATTCTTTCAGAGCGAAAGTTTTTTTTATTTCGACATCAGGCCTAAATGGGTTAACTGAAGGACCACTGGTGGTCCCTGGACTACTGGTTGAGAACCACTGGGAGAAAGAGGGATAGAAAAGGGTAGAGAAGATAAGAGAGCAAGAGAGAGAGAGAGAGAGAGAGAGAGAGAGAGAATGCTGAAAATTGATTGGTCTACAAATAAGTAACTGAGTGGGGGTCATAGCTCACTGATCCAGCTCACTCTTACTTACAGTCTGCCCTTATCCTAAAATACTGCACTGCTATTTGGCAATGACTAGGCTGAACTCTGGAAGCAATGATTAGCTGATGAAAATCACAACGGCTGCACACTGGCCTTTCACAAATGCCTCACACTTAACTCACTCTCACAGCACAACATTGATCGCGTCCTGTGCCAACTTACTCATGTGACTCCATATAATGACACAGGGAGATGCTTGCGTGCCACCACAGTAGAGTCATACGCATTTGTCAATGATGACTGAACGTCCACCAGGGAACAAAACCGACAAGATTATAGTCCGGCAGCCGAGGTGGACGGGTGGGAAATTTGCTATATAGTCTTTTTTATTGGTCTAAAATATTGTCTATACGAACATAATCATAACAAAATAGGTACCGGTATCTGTCATCTGTAGGCGGTAGCCCCTCCTTTATACAGCTTTTGTCCCCACAAAATGTCTGCTACAAATATTAAATACCATTGACAATGAAGGGAAGATCTACGTCATCTTGTCCCCACACGTCTCATATTTGCCATCGACAATGAAAAGAGAAATTAGGTCAAATGTCCGCCAAATATGACGTAAATTTGTGGCAACAGGCATTCTGATTGGCCAGTATGTGATGATGCATGGGGATGTATGATGATAAGAGCGCCCCTCACTTCACACGGTTGTGATTTTTTCTTCATATAGAGCGAATGAATACTCCCTTCACGCACAGACCTTCTTCAGAGACTGGGGAGGACAGAGAGGGAGATCAGCCGGGAAGTGGCAGGGGCCGTATTGCAGTCGCTGTACCGCACTGTTGTGACGAAAAGAGAGTTTAGCCAGAAGGCAAAGCCCTCTGTCATCCGAGCAATCTTCGTTCCTATATACTCTCACCTATGGTCATGATGTGTGGGTCATGACCGAAAGAATACGGTCGCGAATACAAGTGGCTGAAATTTGTTTTCTTCGACGGGTGGCTGACATCTCCCTTTGAGATATGGGTGAAAGTCACACGAGGGAGACTCGGAGTAGAGTCGCTGCTTCTTTGCCTGGAAAGGAGCCAGCTTAGGTGGTTCGGGCATCTGGTTAAGATGCCTCTCGGGCGTCTCCCTAGGGAGGTCCTTGAGGCACGTCACACTGGGAGGAGACCTCGGGGCAGACCAAGGCATATAGTTGGAGGAAATACATTGTCCAACTGGCCTTGGAACGTCTCGGGATCCTCAAGGAGGAAGTCACTAATGTTGCTCTGGAGAGGGAAGTCTGGAGCACTCTGGTGGAGCTGTTGCCCCCGCGACCCGACTACGGATAAGGTTGAAGATGGATGGATGGATGGATGGACGGACAGGCCAATCACAGCTGGTTCTTGCACAATCCGTGTAGGGTTTTGAATGACGCCGCAAGGACACCCAATGAATATGTATTTGGCCGCAGACCCCCATCTGACAATATTTTGTGCCAGCAGGCACCCCCATAGATTTGTATTGTTAAAATGCTTCCTAAATGAAAATGATCCTTGAAATGGTTGAACATCACTGTTCGTAAAAACCTTCTCTTTTCCATTTTCTAATGGGGGTACGCGGGCTAATGAGTGTAGATTTGGGGGTCGGAGTCCTTGACATGAAAAAGTTTGGGAAAGTTTTGGGACCAGTGGGGTCTACAGTATAGGCTAGGTAACGTATTTTCATATTTTCTAATATGGCCCCCGCCATCCTTTGCCAAAAGATTTGACATTGACACCCCTCCCATTGGGCCTATTGTCACTGTGTTGAGCTGTGATGATAAACAAGCCACAATAGGCTGGTGTGCTGCTGCAACAGCATACTATAGGAGGCCTCCTCCTATATAGTAGGCCTATGGAACAATTAAACGTCAACAAACCGCCACGTGGACTTTTTAGATTCCATTTCCGTCGCTAATATCTGCTACTTTAGAACACCACTCAATATCAATAACAGCTGCTGAATACGCTAAGATAAATAAGATAGACAACAGAAATTTGTCAGGATATACACTGTAGGCCAGTGGCAGTGGTTAACATTTATTTTACAATAGGGTCCCAGAGATAGAAATGCCATTGAATGGGGGTCCGTAGACTAATTCACTGGGGGTCCTTGAAATTAAACGGGTTGAGAATCACTGCTATAGAGACAGACAGTCGTCGGATTGATTGATTGAAGTAGGCTATTTATCAACCGTTTGCAGAATTACAGTATAGCCTTGTACATTTGAAGCACAACTCAATACAAAAACTGTTAACTGTGAGTGGACGACACCATAAAAGCATTACATTTGTTTACAATAGAGTATAGGGCCCACCGTTTTCAATTAATCAAAACATTTAGAGACGTAGCATAGCTATACTACCCCTACCCATCAATATGTAATGTTACTCACGCATCAACGTGCTGAACGCGACGATGGCCAGCAGCCCCTGGACCAGGACCCCGAACCTGTCCGTCAGCGCTCCGTTGTCACAGCCGTGCGGGACAGGGCTCGCCTTGGCTATGATGTCGGACATGTTCGTCACTTCAGCAACAGCTGCGTTGTCTTCTAATCTCTTGACCAGAAAGACCCCGTCGTCGTAGCCGTACATGTCCATTATCGCCGTGATGACAGACAGACGCGTTTAAAAACAAGTAGGCCTACGTGGCAGTGTTGTGAGACAAAGAACGGGAGAATTAAGTGGAGGAGTCCACACTTCCTCGGCTCTGGCTTTAAAGGATTTCGCCTTTCTTTGCTTCATAAACTAAAACTGGGTGAATTGATGCCACTCTGGTCGAAAGCAACAACAAAAAACTCCGCGCGTCTTCTTCTCTCGACTCTCGGTGATCATCATCAAAGTCGCTGCCATGAATTGATGTTGGAAAAGTGAGTGAATCCGTCGCGGGGTCATGAACATCATCTCATCTCCTCCGACCGTCTAGTCTCACTTCCATGTTTTTGACAACAACGAAAACAAAGCGATCATGCGGGACTCTGACGTGACGTCATGCGTCCTCCTATAGCGTTGAATTCCTTCGATCTGCACCTGACTGACTGACTGACTGACTGAGTCATGCATGCACAGACAGTGCACACAGTCAGTCAACTGTACTGGTGGTGGGACTGTAAACTGAACACACATGTGGTTCCCAAACTTTTTCATGACAAGGACCCCCCCCCAAAAAAAATTTGACACCCCCATTTGAAAACATATGCCAGGGACAGAGGAGATTTTTACGGCTCTAGCAGTGATTCTCAACCGGTTTAATTTCAAGGACCCCCAGTTTGACATGCTTAAATCAGTCTACTGTCTACGGACCCCCATCTAATGGCATTTATCTCTGGGACCCCCAATTTAAGTCTACAGTCTACATGCTTCTGGCTGTTTATAGGATAATAATAGGCCTATAGCCAAACACATTTTAATAGGCTAATCAAATGATCTGGGGCGCCACCAAAAGGTGAGGTTTAACTGCATGATGCGGACAGGATCAGGATATAGTGGAATTGCCTTTCCCAAACCATTTAAATATTATCATCATGTGATTTTATTTTATTTGAATTATAGACTCATTTAAAATAGGCTATCTTGGGAATGTGCAGTCATCTGAAAAATGCCCAGCAGTGTTGTCACCATATAGTCACGAATCTATTCCCATGCATATGCTTTCAGATTTTTTTGGAGGGTGCATGTGTGATGATTGTGATCCCTTGGTTCCCTTTTCATCTGGTGCCAGCCAGTGCAGATATAGCCAAAACGAAACCGTCTCCTCTGCTCGGTTGGTGCTGCAGACTGCAGACAGAGCGGGGCGCGTGGCAGGACCACGCATGCACGAGTCACACGTGCACGGGGAGGGGGGAATAATCCCTTCTCCCGCGCGCTTGGTAAAGCCTTTGGCAGATTAATGGACCTCCTCGTCAACCATCTGTTACATCAGAAGTAGCCTCTATACCCCCCTGGCATTCATTGGTGCCCTGCCCTGGACAGAGGGGCGGGGGGCGCAGTGAATGCGGGCCCTGGCCTGGCTGGGGGAGTATACCAACCGTTGATGATATGTAGGAGTCGGGACTCGGGTCGGGACTAATCACTAATCATATGAGATCAAGTTGGAATTAAGTCCTTCGTCCTTGAGATGATGATGTTATGCTCTGAAATGTTTTTTTTTTTTAAGTATTGGTTACTATAATTAAATTAAATTTAAAGTCACTATGGAAACACATGCCATGCATGGCCTGAGAGAGACAGGCGAGACGCGACACTTTATAGTAAATGTGTCCAGACTCCAGTTCATGCAGATGAGCTGCTGTGTATAGCCTATATAATAGTGGTTCCCAAACTTCATGTCAAGCCTAAGGACCCCCAAATTGACACTAATTAGCCCGCGGACCCACATTTGAAAATGTATGGCAAGGACCCCCATAAGAGAAGATGTTTACGGCTCTGTCAGTGATTCTTAACCATTTTCATTTCAAGGGCCACCGGTTTGACCTGAATTAGTAATTAACGGACACCCATTTAATGGCATTTCTATATCTGGGACCCCCAATTGATATTGTAAAATCAATGTTAATTTAACCTAGGATCGATTTGGTTCCAAACATCATTTAGCTATATGGACCCCTCAAGGACCCCTATAGGGTCCCCGGACCCCACTTTGGGAACCACCGACCTACTGGGATTGTCAAAATACACCAAACAAAACCAATAGGCCTGTTCATAACTGTCACATATTTATAGCTAAAGTGTTACTGGCTTTACTGTAGCTGCGTGAGTGGAGCCCTGCCCTTCCACCACTAGAGGATAGTGTTGACTGTCATAAGAGATGGCTTTCTATTAGTATCATTTTTAAATCTATATCGATCAACTGCTGTGAAGGAAGAATGTTTATTGATTAGGCCTACCCTGCAAACTGGAAAAACAGCCTACATATGCAAGCATCGAAAAGTAACTCATCACACAATGGATTTGATTTGGCCCAAAATGGATAAAACGGATTGACAAAAACTGATTGAAAAGTATATATCTTCTTTCATCCTAGCCAATTAACATATATCACCCTATATAACCAGAACCTTACCGCCTGAGCCTGCAGCGATATAGGTGAACCACCCAACAACTTTTTCCAGTTGCTGGATAAAAGTTATCGATTATTTTATCAGTCGACTGTCGACTGACTCGATTGCATTTGCAGCCATGCCGTTATCAATGGCATTGCGATAGCCTATAATTAATTCAATATAAAACAGTCAGCATCTCCCTCTTATTTGCAACTTTTTTGGGTCATTCAAATTAATTATCTCCGTCTAGACCCAATTGGCTATATATGTTTATCCAAAATAATAAACTTCCTTCTATATAGCCTAATGCTCCATTCTTCTCAGATTACAACAATATAGCCTCCATATAGAACCGAATATAGGCTATTGTCCCTAACCTATATGTTACCATATGCAGCTGCATATGCCAACAACAACAACAACAACCTCAAACTGTTTTGCCTGCACAAACTAAACAAAATAAAGGGGAAAAACGTCGGGCAATTCGAGTCGGTTAAAATAACTGGCTTATTTCCAAGTTACTGTTTGAAAATATTAATTCAATGTCTTAATTTAAATGTTACCTGACCGCCGGCCTATACCAAAATAGCTCTTAATGAGTTCTCATCAATATATAAAAACTAATACCATTACATCTGGACAACCCCAGCCAGTGAGCATGCATGGAATGGAAATATTGTTGTGTAATATGCATGAAAAAGGCTGCTTATAGGCTGTGGCTTCCGACTCGTGTCGTGTATGTGTGTGTGTGTTTATATCGCTTTTTAAGCGATGTTATATCGCTTGCCGAAAGGATAGCAGATCTGCATGCTGACAACGCGGACGTCAGCCTGTAACATCATCGGTTCTTTTCGGCAAGCGACACCACCACGCACCACCGTCCTACTGGGCCACGCACGCACGCCACGGAGTAATATAATAAACGGCGCTTCGGAGCGAGAGAGGGGTGGGTGGTGGTGGTGGGTGGGGACTCCACTCCAGCATTCTATTTATAATTGGCCGAACAAAATTTTGCAACTGCAACTGAAAGGTCAATGAAGGAGTTGGCTTGGAAATATGTGCAGATCTGTGGACATGCGCAGACGAGAGATGCCATATTGGAAGGAGGATTTGTGTGAGTGTGTGTGCTGTGTGTGTGCACTGCTGTGTGTGTGTGTGTGTGGTGGTATAGTGCAGCAGCAGAGCAGCTGAAAGACGTATCGCTCAGTCCGCCGCCGATCGAGGCTGCTGCCGGGGAGAAAAACACGCGAAAAAAACTTCACCAAAGGTAGGACAGGTGACACTGAATTCTTGTCTCTTTGTGCGTCGGCGTGCGATCCGAAACCGATGTCGCCGTTCGTTGGACGCGACGAGCAACGGAGAGAGGTTTTTTCTCCCCACGGTTTGAAGTGGCTCTTCTCCGAGGTTGGTTTCTGTAGAAACAGAAACACTCTCCCGGAGAGAGAGAGAGAGAGAGAGAGCTCACAGATCAGCCAACTTGTTTCAAAGTGTTTTAATTATAGCTTTCCTCCGCGCTCACAACACTGACTCGTGGCACTTTCGATAACATTGTTTGCTATATTTGTATTCTTCGTTGCCGTGTGTTGTATAATCAATTAAGTTGGGAAACTTTTATTTTTTAGTTTTATTTTTTAAATATACTTCATCTTTTCTGCATTGACCAAATCTCACGACCAAACAGATCTATATAGGCCCAACTGAAATATCATCTCAACACGTTTAGTTTGAAGTGGATGGCGCAGTTTTAGTTCTTATTTTTGAAATTCGATTATAATTAACTCGTTGTCGTCACGCGCGAAGGTGAGTCATTTGTTTTTTTTTCCACATATAGGTGCGTAAAAGGCATCGGAAAATACCGGACATTGCCAAAAAATGTCAACACTTTCAACATGGCGCGGGTTATGGGTGAAAAACTGCACACCAAATCTTTGAAGAAGGAAAAAATAAAACGATGCCATGTAGCGAGCCGGGCTATGTTTCTTTTGATGCATATACACGAGCTGTAATGAATTAAATCTAAAGTGTGCATTTGGCAACTGCGTGGGAGTTTTTTTCCGTTGCAATTTTGAGTGTGCAAAGTACATGAGCGGAGTGCCAAACACACATGACACACACAACACACACAACGCGCGCGCACACACACACAGCCCACTGCATGGACTATGTGTGTGGGAAACACCCCTCTTACATTTCCTCTTTCACTTTGATCACAAAACAATCCTATATTGATCATGTTCTTCTATTGCTGAGCTGTAAATCCTGTGTATAGGCTGTCTTTGTCGGAGATATCTGACTATTTCAAATGACCCGAAATTAGATTGAATCCAACGTTTTCACCTTGGGTTTGCACGATATGTTACGCGCAGTATAGGCTATAAGCCATAGCTGTCATGAGAAAATGTTTCCAGTTCATTGTTTGAGTGTATACGGCTAGGCTACATGGCAAATGTATAACGATTAAGTTGATAATTAGGTTAAACCGTTTAATTATTTATTTGTGTGCGCGTGAACCGTCTGTGTAAATCCTTCCTGTGTTTTAAGCTTTGCATTACCCCCGTGGATTCCTCCTCGAGATTAGATATTCGTCACCAATGCAATGCCATGTGAATATAGGGCTAAATCGTGCGTGTATATAATATAGAGTTCGTTTTGCTCACAAAAAAAGAGAACGCAATTTATCTCCATGGTGGTGTCTGTGAATGGGCTGGTTCAGAAGCGCAAACCTATACGAAGATATAGCTTGATATAAAAACGGACCCCTTTTGGGGAAAATTGTAACGTGGCCAATTGGGGGGGGGGGGGGGGGGGGGGGGATATGCAGGTAGGCTATTATAATAGTATAGCAGCAGCTATATCCAGAATTTCCACATGTCATGGATAGCGATGAATATAGGTATAGCATGCTCTGTCTGTTGGGCAATATTGATGATTTTAGTTCCCTTTGTTGTCGTTTCGTTTTAAAAAAACCCACTATCACTATATTTTATCTATTTCCCATGGCAACAACATATGAAGAAGTAGGCCTATATTTCATATGACAATTAAGTCAAGCTCATATGGATGCCTATAGAAGCCTTTTGCCAAACTCCTAACACCATGCACTGGGGTTCACATCATGAACTGCACGTGCATCTTAAAATGCTGACCTATAAAACAAACAGTTTTCACGACAACAATGGAATGTGTCACACATGCCCTTCTAACAACAACTTGTTCCCAGACATTTTATGCTTAAATAAAAGGTTTTCGGGGCTGAGTGAGGGAGCTGCCCTGGGCTGCTTGCTCTTCCATTTTCATTGTTTTCCCTCATGGCCTTTAACTCTGTGTGTTATTGGCTGCCCGGGGCACATTTCTGTTTGCACTTCACTCCTTTATTCTGGTCAACATGATCTCAATGAGTGTCAAAAAATGTTACACTTGGGCAATGGACTGACAGGCTGCATCGGAGTGGACATATAGACACATGACTTAATTAAGAAAACAGTAATTGAGATGAAGTCTCAAATTGTCACATGTCCTGTTGGATAACTATAACTCACATAATAGGAGGTATTGCGATAAATCATTTAAATAACTCAACCCAATTGTCGCTAATATCTTAATGCCTCCAATTAAATCTTTTGTGTGACAAAGTAAAGCAGGAGGATAGCCTATAGCCACGCTATGAGGGGCTAATCAATAAATAAATAAAAATTAAGCTCTCTTCTCTTCTGGATATAAATCCTGTGTTTGAGATTATCTCTCCAGACCAGTTAATCCCTGCATGGTGCTCAATCTGGGATGCTCTAACAGTCCAACAGGCTTCATTCAATTTATCGTTGCTGCTGGTGAAGGAAAAAAACCTTTTCTGAAGCCTGAAGGACAAAGTGAATAGACCTTATTCTCAGACTGATGCCCTCAGAATTGATAAACACTGTCATTTCTGTATTGGCTTATTTTTCCACCTCCCAGGTTTAGGAAACTTACTCAACAGGATACGTATAAGAAAAAATCACACCCGTGTGAAGTGAGGGGCGCTAATATATTAAAGTCTAACTCATGTTGATTAGGTGATGTGATGATGATGTAAAACAAATGGTGCCAAGTGCCAACACAAACATTAAACGCCATTAACAATAAAGAGACAATGACGTAAACGACACATTATGACCGTACATTTTCCCTTCATTGTCAATGCGTTTACTAAACAAACTTTGAACTAAAGACAAACATTAAACCTGTGTACAGGTTGAAAATGAGACGGTTAAAATTAATGTTTAGCCTACTTTTCTTTTCTTTTTTGCTTTCGGGCTCTTCAACGTAATCCCTTTTTTATTTTATGTTTGTATCCCGTCGTTTCCAGGTGGTCCCCTGAGTATAGCCCCATGAGAACCTTCTATAGCAGTGGTTCTCAAAGATGTTCAGGTCAAGATTCCCCAAATTATGTGAAAGGATTTTTGTGCCACTGACCCCAATTAGAGAACAGTTTTTTTTAAAGCACATCTAAAATGTGTGTGCGGTGAGCTTATAGATTGTCTGTTTTTGAATAGGGGGAGTTTTAAAACAGGGTTAAGTGTTTTAAACTGTTCCTCATTTTAGCCGGAATCCCCTCAAGGACCCCACTTTGAGAAGCATTGTTCTATAGACCGGCTCGTCGTGCTATTTATTTACACAGGGCTTCACACCCATTTGATTTGACTGTCTTTTTGATGAGCTCAGTGTGGAGTGCTTAATCAAGGTTGCGCACCGATGACGGCGCACGTCAATGGGAAATGACGATTGCAGGACCATTTAGGCAAGAAGTACTGATAGGCACAGGGGAGGAGGGCAGGGGAGTGGCGTCATGTGAGCCAAATTAGCTCTGCTTGTTGTTTACGCAAGGGATGTGTGCTGGAATCACTGTGGGACAGAGGGGGTGGACACGCGCAGGAGATTGAAGAGTAGCTATACGCAGGAGAGACTGTTTTGAAGGCATGAGTCACGGATGTGATTTACTGTACTTTACATTTATTTTGTCAACATGTCTTTGTTTGCTTTTCTCCCTCTCAATATTTTACCTATACACCATAGAATCCTCAGTGTTAGTTGAGTTCACCCATGTGTAACTCCTAGTGGATTGCATTTGTGCATTGTCAGAGTTAAGGCAACACTGAGGACATTACGTGTACTGCCATCTACAATTTTCTGACGATTTAGGGTCATTTATTTTGTGTCCCTCATCAGTGGCCATCACACCTCTAATGAATGTTTCAGGTGATCCCTGCCCTGTACTTTTTGGACAGGCCTACTTAATTGTATTTTGAAGTTGACGTTGATATGTCTTCATGTGAAACTATAAGCTTTCTTGCTTTGGCTTGATTTAATGATGGCCATGACCCAATGGTTTACCTCAGTGTTAATTGCCAGGTTGATGAAAGTAGTAGTAAGTGTGTGAGTGGATGACTCATGGTGGAGCCTGCTCATGAGGCCAATGGAACCCTGGGAAAACAGAAAGGGGGATGACAAACAAGGTCTTTATCATCAAGATGTTGATCATTGTGTATTGTTGGCTGCTACAGTCCACTAATCAATTGGCAATCTTTGTAACAAGCCAGCAATTGGATGAATATGTTGGCGACGGTGTACATCTTCAGCTTTTGAAGTAGTCACCTTTCAGTGCACTGCATTATGTGCCATCATTTCTGGTCACATTTTTAAATGTACGTTGACAGTAATTGCAGCACTATTACACTAGCCAGCAGCAGATTGCTGCCATGTGTTGTGCTGATTTTAGTAGTTATGATAGGTTTTATATATTTGTTATTATGAACTATCATGGCGTCATTTTTTGTTTTGTAATTTCTCTGTGGTATCTCTTCAAAGCAGAGTAATTTGTCAGGCTGTAGTCTCCCTTGTGCTGTTCCTGTTTTTCTACTTTGTATTACTCTGATTGGTTATCTGGAGTTCTGCTGAGGCATGCAAATGCAGCCAGCCGGCAGATTACACCGCACACAGATATATTACACTTTCTCAAGATGCAAGAGTCAAGTTACAATGAAACCTAACACTTTGTTTTTAAGACTAAGCTTTTCCGATGCTGAAATTTGGACTGAATATTAAATATCGTTTTATAGATGCAAAAGGTGATTTCAACCACTTTTCAAACGATCGCTTTTTCTCTCTTCTTTGCCTAAAGCATCGAGTGGTGGAGATGCAGTGACGGAGAACTGAAATCACAACTTAACTCTCAAAAGTTCAAAGGGAAGTGAGTGAGGGCTCAGTCGGGATGGCTCAGTCTGGCACTCAGGGGCGACCATTGGTCCTCACTCCAGGGAAATCCCACTGCTCCACCAATGGGAAGGAAGAAGAGGTGCACACAGGTGAGGAAAATTACCTGCATTGTAGTACTGCTGACCACAGTGTGCGTGCATGCGAGTGTGTGTGTGTGTGTGTGTGTGTGTGTGTGTGCTGGCTGTACTCACGTCTCTGTTCAGCTCTACAATGCTCTCCATATCAGATGAATAGGCGGTAGAAGACGAGTCACAGATTAATGACAGAGCAAATCCGGGAATGGGTCCCAGGAATGGGTTCTTGGGGCTGACAACAGAGGGAAGACAATAATAGGCAAACATGGTTTCCATTTATTGAAACTGACTCGGTAAAACATTTATTTTTAATGCTTTTTATTCATTCAGACTTTGCCTGTGCATGTGTAATACTTCTACTCCCACCAGTGAGATGACAGCGAAAAGCAAATCTAGCATTGATTCAATCCAGAGTTCCTCCAATCCAGAGTACCGTGCATACTCGCGTTTACGCACACACACACACACACACACACACACACACACACACACACACACACACACACACACACACACACGACAGCGGAAGACTGACACATTATACCTCCAGAGTGTCAGTCTCTCCAACACAAAGTGAGCAATTCTCACCTTCATGAGAGACATTAGTGTCATTCAGACTGCTTAGAGCCAGGCTTCTTGGATTACTGAAGCATGCAACACACGCGCACACAGCCACACACATACAGTACATACACACACAAACATACGCACACGTGCACTCACAACACGTGCCATCAATCATACGTTTTCAGAGAATAATTTACTTTAAAGCTTATTTAAATAAATAAAATATCGTTGTCATTTTTCACCTTGTGTGTATATATTGAGATATACCATTTTCTGAGATTGTAAACGTTTTAATGTATTTTTTTAAATGTTACAAAAACGATTTTAAGATCAGTGGAACTCATGGAATATCATCAATAAGGTGCAGATTCCATGGAGGAAGAGGTGGAGTTTAACTGGGAGGAGTACATGGAGGAGACCGGAGCCAGTCCCGCCCCTCACACCGCCTTCAAACATGTGAGTGACCACGTTAGATCTACACCTCAAACTGAGATCCAATCCTTTAAATACCACATTGAAGATAAGTGGTACATTTAGAAATCCCGTAACAATGTGTTTGTGAAACAGTGGCCCTGACAGTCCCTTTTCCTAATGCCATTGATTCAAGCGTTCTCACTGGCTTATAGCAACGTTTTATGATTCACCTGTTGTTAGATGGCCTTTGCTGCTGTGCACAAACAGGGAAGTGGTGTGTCGAATGACGCACAGGTCACAAATGCCTAAGAAATTAACCGCAGATGAAATCATGCTTCCTTATTGTTTGTTGGGTTTCTTTACTTCTCTGCGTGTGTTCGGTTACATATACGTAATGGATTGAAGAGTGTAAAAAAAAAAGGGCCAACAGGCCGCTGCGCTGTGCACAAAGTGGCATGCGAAATTCTGCCAGCTTGCAGTCGCATTTTAGCGCTTAATGAAGTCTTCTGAAGTGTCAGCAGGCATTTTATCAAATTTAGCTTGACACGATTGGGAACGACTCTATTACCAAATACTGTAGCCGAGGGGCATTGAATCCATTATCACGTTACATCACAGGAATCCGCCAGATGGGCGAGCGTGGTTGACCCTGGAGGTGAGCTCTTTATCTAACCTCGGCTGAAAACTGTATTTGACTGAGTTCTCCTGAGGGCGCGGCTGTCTGCCCCTATGAAGCTCACAGCTCACATGCTAGTCATATTCACGGAGGACGTAGACGCATCTTTCAGCGGCTTGCATCAGTTCAGCTGCTAAATGTGATCGCAACGAAGAGGAGATTAGAATGTGTGTATTTTAGGAACGGACACTCGCGTCGGACAATCTGTGTACTACTTGGCCATTTGAGTGCTGCCGCTTTCGTGGGCAGCTAAATTGTTATGTTGGTACAGTAAGTAGATTGAAATTACTGGGAAAAGACCATGAAGTCCCTAGAAAAACTGCAATAGGCTTTCCCATCTCTCTCTCTCTCTCTCTCTCTCTCTCTCTCTCGGCAGGACAAATTGAAACAGTGATTTCTCTTGGGCCACACACACATACAGTACAGACACACATGCACCCAACAGAGAGAGAGAGCGAGACACACACACACACATACACGCACACGCAGTGTGTGCTGCCAAGGGTGCCTGTGGCTCTCTCTTACATAAGCCGGCCAGAGTGATACAGCACATTTGCATTGTTGTAGCAGGAAGTCATGAGGCCATTTGGTATTGTGTTTATTCCTAAGATGTTGGCTTTTTCCAATCACAGCTGTGTGTGTGTGTGTGTGTGTGTGTGTGTGTGTGTGTGTGTGTGTGTGTGTGTGTGTGTGTGTGTGTGTGTGTGTGTGTGTGTGTGTGTGTGTGTGTGTGTGTGTGTGTGTGTGTGTGTGTGTGTGTGTGTGTGTGTGTGTGTGTGTGTGTGTGTGTGTGTGTGTGTGTGTGTGTGTGTGTGTGTGTGTGTTGAGCATGAACATCCGGCTGAGCTTTATGCAATGCATTGGACTGTGTGGCAGCCTGTGGCGATGGTTGAAACACATTAGACTCCACCATATTCTCTGTTTCCTGGTTTTGTCAAGAAGCAGCCCTCCTCCTCCTCCACACTCACTCTCTGACTTTCTGTTCAAGGCTAAATTGTAAAAGGGCTTATGTGTGTTGTACAGTGTTGTTTTTCGTTCCGTAAGCTTAACCCCCCCTACATTCTTTCTATCTGTTCAAGAACCAAATCTATCTATACACGAAGCCAACCTAACTTATTCACTTCAATACAGATGAAACAGTCTTCATGTTTTCATCTGAGCCCTCGCTTGTGCACAGCATGTATTTCCCAAACATAGGATTGGAGCTGAAAAGGTTTGGGAATCCCTCATATACAGTAGGAGCACTGGAGCAGGGGTTCTCAATGTTTTTGGCTGGGGACCCCCGGAAATGCTTTGGCCATGTCTCGCGACCCCCACCCCAATACAAATTGACCGCTAATAACAGAGGAAAATATTCATCATAAATAAATACTGAAAATATAATCATTATGAAAGGTTTATGCATGTACTATGTGTACTTGAATGTAATGTAAACCCTTAATTTCCATTTTACAGCCATTCAGTTACAATATTATTTAGGGATGTCAATGATTAATCGATTTTTTGATTAATTGTGTCTCCAAAATCGATTGTAATATTTTATAATCAAAAACCGGGAAAAAAAAGAAAACAATTACAGACAAAATATAGGCTAATAGTACTCTACAGTAAGCCTGCACAATATATCGAACATGTACCTTCATCAGAGTGGAGAATAGAAGTATAAATCAAGTTGAGCAAAGCTACTCTGCCCCTCTCTCGCTCATACACAAACACACACAGTTAAGAGTGCCTGCCAGACAATTAGCTCAAAAGGAGGCAGCTGTATGTGTGTGTGTGTGTCCAACTGAACTTCTGTTTATATCAAGTACTTCACACTAGCCCCTCATGAAACTACTTCTCACCAGATCCAAAAGGATTTTTTCCCCATCCTGAATGACATTATTTATTATTGTCACTCAAAGTAACTACTATGAGAACTGAAAAGATCTCATCAAAACTGATTATACAACTGTAAGCATCAAATCATGCAATCAACATGTAATGGTATGTGACCATGGGCATATAATAATAAAATATACTAACTTGAAAGTTCTATGTGACATTTTCTTTCTGGGGAGGGGGGGGGGGGGGGGTGTATCAATCGATTAATAATCGGGAGAGCTGTTGATTAATCAATTTGGCTGATGGTCAGTTTTTTACATCCTCATTATTATTATTATTATTATTATTTTAAATAAGCTGCAGGGGACCCCCAGGTTGAGAACCCCCCGAAGTACTGACGTCAAAGCCATGTTCCCTGGGTCATACTCATAACTAAACCAAAGTCATGTTCAATGGGTCATAACTAAACCAAAGTCATGTTCCCTGGGTCATAACTAAACCAAAGCCATGTTCCCTGGGTCATAACTAAACCAAAGCCATGTTCCCTAGACCCTAGCTGGGTCATAAGTTAACTAAACCAAAGTCATGTTCCCTGGGTCTTAACTAAACCAAAGTCATGTTCCCGGCTGGGTCATAACTAAACCAAAGTGTTCCCTAGCTGGGTCATAACTAAACCAAAGCAATGTTCCCTGGGTCATAACTAAACCAACCCTTTTGCACAACTCGGGGACAGGTGTGTCGGTGGAGCAGACTACTAACAAGATAAAGAGACGAACCCGCACGCAGTCTTCACTTGCTCAATGGAGAATCAGCTTTTTATCATAAAGGCAACGTTTCGGTCAAAGACCTTCCCCTCCGCCTGAGGAAGGTCTTAATCATATTTAAATGGAGAAAAAAGGGTTTAAAAAAATCTAAACTGTGTTCCAAAATAAAATAAAGAATCCAGGCATTTATTATTTTTCAGTCATCCAAATGTATCTATTTTTGATAAATCGTGAAAATGTGGCCCAAATCTTTGAATATATATTCTTTCAGAATTAATGTTACTCAAATCTTTGCTTCTAGGGGGGTCCCTGGAAAAACACATTTTCAGATGGGGGTTGGCGGCCAATTAATTACATATATATTTGGGGGTCCTTGACATGAAAATGTTTTGAGAACGACTGACATAGAAACATAGGTTTTTCAGAAAACTTTTTTAATCTGCCTCAGCCCTAAATGAGCTAAACCTGTTGCTCTCTGGGTGGCTCCCCTTAATTGGCAGGTGGAGATGAGCCTGCAGAGCAGCTTCCAGCCCGGCATGAAGCTGGAGGTGGCCAATAAGAGCAGCCCGGACACGTACTGGGTGGCCACCATCATCACCACCTGTGGCCAGCTGCTGCTGCTGCGCTTCAGTGGCTACGGGGACGACCGCAAGGCGGACTTCTGGTGCGACGTCATGAACGCTGAGCTCCACCCCATCGGCTGGTGTGCCCAGAACGACAAAACCCTCATGCCACCCGAAGGTATGTATGAAGAAGAGAACATATGCACACACACACATACACGCACACGCGCCCACACGCATGCATGCATTTTCCAAAGAAAAAAGGCATTGTGTAAGCTGAGATACTAAAGTGGAAAGACAGGTTGTTCACGAAGCTTTCAATCATCTTACTAACTACACACCCACCCACCCATACACTACACCCCCCCCCCCCCCCCCCCCCCCACGCACACACACACGCACGCACACGCTGCATCCCATTTAAAACCATGTAACCTCAGCTACGTTAAACACAAGAACAATCACCCCCTTCCTTCACCAGGGTAATCTATTGCCGTTTAGACTGCCACCACACCTAAAGAAATTAAAATAAAAACATGTAAGAAAGGTGTAAAAGGCCTTCCATTATAGCTTTACCGATACATTTACCCCGGCTCAGTGGTTTTCAACCTTTTTCATATCAAGGCCCATTATTTATTCGGCTTTTGAGCCACGGACCACCACTTGGTGAGATTAAGGGCCGATTCATACTCCTATTTTAGAGCCGAATAAAAGTCGGTTCGGCTCTGTAGAGCCTACAATTTGACGTCATTTGAGGTTCGGGGGGGCGGGTACCGTCCTAAAGTCGGCTCTTCGGTGCTACTGAAAATTTCTGACGAGCCGAAATCATTTCGGCACTACAGCGCCGAAACAGGAGTATGAATCGGCCCTTAGACTCGCAGACCCGAAACTAAAGAATTTTGTTGTTGTTGGATAAGATTTTGTCCACAATTCCATGCTGTATTGATGACGTTGGTACCATTTGGAGAGATAACAGGCAAACGTTGAAATAACAATTATTTTACATTCTCTTTTGTGTAGACTTCTTGTAAATTAAGTAATGCAGTTACTCTTGAGAGTTAAAGATATACCGTAATAAGGGTCCATGTGGTTAACAACTCTCCCATCATTTGGCTGGGGTCCACCTGGAACCCCCTCGAGGCCCACTGGTGGTCCCCGGACCACCGGTTGAAAACCACTGCTCTAGATAGATGACTCACCCGCCCTAGTTGTGTTCAGGCCATTTATTTCCCCGACACTTCCTTGCTGATGGATTGTATGTGCTGCCGTTGTCATGGAGACGACCTGGATATGTTTCCACCTGACACGGGTGTCCTCACCCTCGCACCGGCTCCATTTGTCCTTTTCACTCCACTTTGGGTCTTTGCATCAACTTCCTCCTTTTTTTTGGGCCTTTTGTAGCAGCTGCTGCAACCTCACCTATAACCAAACAAATAATGACTTCAACATTAGTTTCAATTCCTTCTGTTTTTTTTTGTCTTTCGTCTTTTTTTTAATCACTGCATTTTTGTATTGCTTACGCTAAAGAACTAAACTAAGCTAAACTACACTAAACATTATTCACAAACTGCTGCGTTTGCAAACGGCTCTATTTCTCAATTAACGATTGTGTCCTGTCGAATTCTGTAGCCATGTGTGTCATGGTTGCTACAGTTGGCATTGATTATAAAAACGTAAATTAAAAATGTTGGTTTATCAATTAAAAAAAAACAAGCCATCCATCTCTTACTGTGGTCAGGGCAGACAGTAGGTATTATGAAAAACATTTAAGTGACCCCCCCCCTCAGAAAGCTTGTATTTCTGTATTAAGTATTTCTGCTGGACACTGCACTGCCATGTAAACTAGTCTCTGCTTCCTTCTTTGCGCCATGTTTCACATAGTCAGTGTGAGTCTGTTATTGTGTCAGCGAGGAACACACCAAAATACTGTGTGTGTGTGTGTGTGTGTGTGCGCGCGCGTGTGTTTCATTTTTTATTTCACTGCATACTGTGTGTGTGTTACAGTTACCATCTTTATTTCTGTTTTTTTTTCTTTTTTGCTTTGTTCTCAGATAACATTTACCTAAGAAAAGGTAAGCTGCTTTTACCACAGCATCTGACTAACTTGCCATGCTATACCTGACTATAGTTGCCGTCTCTGGAGAAACTCTGTATTAACATTAGTGTGGCAAGTATAGTATGCTTCCACTGTTTCCCTCTCTCTGCTACTGCACAGGAAGTCGCCTCAGCTGTTATGCCCCGCCCCCTTGTGCATGTGACTGTTCTCTGTATCTCCTATGTAGTGAACTCTCTCCTATAAGTGAGGATTTGAACGAGGGTATCTTATAGTACCAGCATGATAATACCTCTCACATGTGTGTGTGCATGCGCGCGCACAACACACAACACACACACACACACACACACACACACACACACACACTTTTGCCCGCTCTTCCAAGGGCAAGCTGTGGCTGTGTGATAACTGATGCAAGCGTCGCAGGCTAGCTCAGTGAGAAACATTGAGGTTTTGACAAACAGGGCTGCTCTCATATCCAACACGCTGCATTCTGTGTGCATGCATGTGTAGAGGCCTATATGTGCAAATAGTTTATCGAAATAGAAAAACCCTTAAATCAGGCAGAACAAGTCAAGCCAGTGAGGAAGGATATATCAATTCAAATCAATCAGGTTGTACGTCGACTCTGCTGCAGTGGACTTGTTAAATGAACCATGTGTTAGGCCCCGGGGTCGCTGTTTGGGCTCTGAACTTGTTCAGACAGGGCTGAGATGTTAACACCTCCACGTTCTGGAGTACACTCCCTGAATCTCCCCTGCTGTGCGTGCGAATCTATACGTTAATGCAGAGCACTTTTTAGGTTATGTCACAAGTTTGATCATGTGATAAGTGGCTGCTCGCTGTACAGAGCCCGATGCAGGACATTTACATAATGCATTCACCACACTGCTTCCTGCCAGAGCCCAGAGAGAGATGGCTCTGCACGCGTGTGTGTGTGTGCGTGTGTGTGTGTGTGTGTGCGCGCTAAAAGAGAGTTAATCCTGTGCTGGCAGAAGTGACAGAGGTGGCAGTCTGGAATTCCTCCAATGACAGTGGAGTCCCAGGGAGACACTATGGGTAGTCAACCAGTCAGGAACAGACAGGTCTGGTCTGGTCTGATTCCCAAGTGACCAGCCCGCCCATCATGACCACTTGATTTCCATAAGCTTGCTGTAGTAGAGTAAAGTTAGCTTGCGTGTGTGTGTATGTGTGCGTTTGTTAGGCATGTAACGATACACTCAACTCACGATACGATACGTATCACGATATGAGGTTCACGATACGATCTTTCACGATACACATTTTTTTGTATTTATTATAATTTATCTCCCCCCCCCCCCAAGCTTTTTTCACAATTTCTATTTAACTACATTGCAAAACTATAGCATTACTTTTCATGTCAAATTACTTAATTTCTGTGCAACAACTGTAAACATGCTTTCTTGTTTAGAACCTAACTCGAGTTAACATTTCTTTGGTGGCATCTTAGATGTAGACCTATTTGACAGTGCAGAAACATAATTGCCTTCCTTGATGTATTAATGAGCATCAACGACCATCACCTGGGCACAGTCACAGACACAGCTCTGCAGTGCTATACTGAAAGCTTTCTTTCCAAAAGCACTTGAATATGTTGGAATATGATTAAAGCTCACATTCACACATTTCACACATTTCACACACACACCATAATTCACTAGCCCCCATATTATTTGTTGAAGATTTGTATTAAACCGATTTCAAATCGATATACGATATATCGTTACATGCCTAGTGTTTGTGCATTGCACTTTTGTTAAGCTTTCAATAAGCTTCATTTTCATACGCTGCCACTATGCTACTCGAGCAGTTTCCCATGAAACAGAATCAAAGGCAACTTGCATTTCCTCAGCATTTCCTTTGAACAAATGTGTGAGCATGCACCCTCTTAACCCCTCACACACACACACACACACACACACACACACACACACACACACACACGCACACGCACACGCACACACACAGTTATGTTATGAATGCTATTTCACCATTTCTTTTACCATTTTAACTCCAACACTGAAGCCTGAGTTATTCTTAGTGGCGTGCCAGTGTCGCGCACACACACCGAACATAGCTGACGTACAAGCTCACAGCAAGCATGTTGTGAACTTGTAGATATGCTATTTTCAGTGTAGTATATGCGCAGGGCATATAGTGTAAATCTGCATAACTCCTCCAACCTTAACCTATATCCCCACCAGCTAAATGCCTAATCCTAACCCCAAACCCAACCTGAATCTCATGTGAAAAATATTTGTTCTGAGGATCAGAAAGTGTCCTCACAAAGTCTATTTCTCAAACTTGTGGGGACATTAAACCCCTCGCAAGTATAGTAATACAAGCACACACACACACACACACACACACACACACACACACAATCAGTTCCCGTGAGACTGTTTAGTGCTCTCCGTTCACCAAGGTAATTCATAGTTAAACAAATTGCTCTGATATCCCGTCATGAACGCCAGCTATAAAATATGTTAATAGTTAACAATGTGGGGTTTTCCCATTCTAAAGCAGCCCACGCATCATTAAGCCTATCACAACAGTGAGCGATGTCTTTTAATAAAACCACGAATTGTGCGTTTTAAGATCCTTGAATTTGTGTCTCTGCATACTCATCTGTTCATTGGGCTCCTTGTCTGTTTGAGAAACTGCAGGAAGCATGAGGTCAGTCCGTTGCTCTCCCCAGGTTGGCAGAGGGAGTGTAGCGCCAATGACTACATTAGACAATTGACACAGGGTGGAAACAAATGGGTTACAGTACATAAATCGTGGGATTAAAAATAAATGCGGGTTGAAATGGAAAATAGGATGTTACGCTAGCATCCCTATTCCGTGTCTAACATTTGGTGAAAATATTTAATGAGAAGTGAAAAAAGGAGGGGGCCTAATAGTGCCCTACAGTAAGTTGGGAATCTGGTTTACTTAGGATTTAAGAGGTTAAACGACTAAAGCCTTATTCATACTTAATCGTATGATTGTGTCACTTGCCGAAATAGCTGCACTACAAGCTCACAACACAAATAGCTGCACTACACGCTCACAACACAAATAGCTGAACTACAAGCTCACAACACAAATAGCTGCACTACAAGCTCGCAACACAAATAGCTGAACTACAAGCTCACAACACGTTGTGGGCTTGCAGATCGGATACTTTACTGAGCAACACCGTCCTCGGTGTATCTTCTGTTTTTGCTCTATATTAAATATATTCGCTGAAAATCTCCAAGTGACCTTGTAGAACTCAAATCCTCAATTCTGTCCCGATTGAATGAGCGGCACCGAGTCGGCTGAAGCAGACTTCGAAACGTTCGACGTGGTGACTCGCTAACCCGAGCGCCTCCGTCGTTAGCTGTTTTTGCTCTCCTACAGTAACTTAATATAATCAAGTACATGGTGTTCTGCAAGAGTTTTCCACAGAATACCGATGCTAGAGTTTAAGTGGTGGAAGCATACAGTGAGTTGTTCTTGGCCACTGGCACTGGATACTTCATCTCCATGTGGCTTACTTTACGTCATTAAAAGATGAGCAGATGGAATGAAGTGTCATTTGCTCCCGCGGTAACTCGATCTGATTTAGGATTTGTTGTGTCGCTGCGATCAAGGCTTAAAAACAGACACTACGCGATGCCAGCCAGATGATTGTTCTTTAATTATCACGCCGATAATCTCAAGTAAAGCTTTAGAATAGGTCGCCGTTGCACATATTTACACAATGGGCACATATTTACACAAATAGAATATGCAAATTACAGTTTTTTCCCCCTCCCTTAATTCCTTCACGAGTGTTTAGCTACAGTATATCTGCGCGGTGCGCCAGTGAAGGCCGCGACTAGCGGAGGACGGAGAACACACATTTATTTTCTCCTTCAGGTGGTGTCCCTATTTTGATCATGACATATTTTTTCCATTTTTGTCATGATCTATCAGAAATAGCAAAAATGGCCAATGTACAATACTCACGCTCCCAACCCACTGAGGTAGAATGCGTTGTGAGGTTCTAGATTCGACATATAAATGATGTATATTAAGTGGTTAATTATGCAGCTATTGTGGCGTGGAAGTCAAGCTTTTGCCTCTAAATGTGTACCACCTCAGGGACAGAGAGATAAATAGATTATTACCGTATTCATACACACAAAGCGTGGTATAACGGGAAAGGCGAGAAAATGAGAGAGGGCGAGGTAGATTGAAGTTCAGAGAGTTGACGCTTCTCCTGCTGCCAACCTGCCAGCCTTTGAATTGCTTCTACAAGCAGGAATAGTTTATCTATTTCTGCCTGCGATCAACAGGACTCGGGGGGGGGGGGGGGGGGGGGGGGGGGGGGTGTGTGTGCACAATGCCTGACACATATGGACAAACCACTTTTTGTGCATGTATGTTCCCATTCCCCATGTTTCCAGTGATGTGGAGGAAATAAAATCATTGTATAGGGGAAAAACACACATTGAATACAAACAGTGACGAGAGTCCTTAGTCAAACAAAACATTGACCATTCATATTTTACCGTCACAGGGAAGTTGCCATCTCTCATATCCACATATTGATTTATTTGCTGGAAAATTCCATGACTGCTCATTTGATTCAGGCTGGGCCCTGGAGTCCTGAAACACCAGGAAGACATAATGATGTTGACCAGAGAACCAGTCAATTATGTTTTATGTATAATGATACTGATAATGAATTTATTTATATGGCACATTTCAAGACGTAGTCACAAAGTGCTTTACATAACAGGGTGAAAAACAACAAAAAGCAACAACAACGTAATCACAGCTACAAGAAGATATCAGTGAATAATTAACCGCAAGCACAAAATGAAAGCATACACATAATAATCCAAAAATAGAATAAGGTATGCAAAAGGAAATTAAGAGAAGGTGGGTTTTCAGAAGGGATTTAAAACATGACACAGATTCTTGTGAGTCTTAAATTAATATGTAGGGCGTTCCAGAGTTTGGGAGCCCCGAATTGCAAATGCCCTGCCACCCTTTGTGATGAGCTGGGCTGTAGGAGGGCTCTGCCTGAGGACCTGAGTGAACGTGTATAGATGGTTCCCTATCCGAATCTGCATTTTGAGCAGGTTTAAAGACATCCTAACCCTAAACCATGCTTATTCAAGCCTCAGACATCACTATATCAGAACTGACCAAGCACAAAATAGAAAATTTTAATACAAAAAATATTAAATTGTTTTGCTTCTGAAGTGATTTAGGAATTTCCTAAATTAAAATGCCAGCTATCAATGATAGCAAAGAAATGTTCATAAATATTCAGATAGATACAACATTTCAAAGTTATTCCAATACTGCAGTGTAAACATTTCACTCCTCCAAATAACTGTAATTCCCAAGAGGTTTTCTTTATCTGGAATGTGCTATATGGTAGACTTTAGTATTTCACTCAATACAGTTTGGGGGCCTCTATCAGAACTGAAAGGGCCGTAATGACATTACGCTGAATGAATGAGTTATCAAATTGTATTTATTATTCTTGTTTTACCACCCATCCCTTATGGCAGTGGTTCCTAAACTTTTTCGTGTCAAGGACCCCCAAATCAACATTTATTAGTGTAATGTAATTTATTTATTTATTCGAAATAAGCATATCTACAAGCTCAAACGTCTTATCTGCAAGTTTTTTTTAATGATTTAGAATTGTTTTACTAAATACATTTTTAAATAGGGCTTAAGTGGTTGACTATACTTTTAAACACAAATCATGATATGAAGGACAATAAACTCATAGTGGTACTCATTCTCCATTAAAGTGATGTCACAATAATTACAGTACACATCCATTCTTCCTCTATAATCCCCCCCCCCACCGGTAGCTGTCTGTAATCATGATTCACTTGGCACAGTTCCTTGCTGTGGAAGTACAGTACAGTATTTGGCAGCATGTTCACTGTGTTTTTTCCAAGAGAAGATGCTGACTAGGAGGACATCATGTTAGTTGCCGTCTCACTGCTTTCCAAGGAAGTGCTGTGTGTTCGGGAAGAGACAAAAGCACACCCAAGCGAATAGTGGGCCCGACGATAGCAAATCAAAAGCCACAATGGTGCGCCGTAAATTGTACAAACACACCGTTGCATTGTGGGAAACGGGAAGCGGAACACGGCCTATCCTATTTGAAATGAGCCGGCCTCAAGAAAGTGTGGCTGCATTACACCTGATGTGTGTGTGTGTGTGTGTGTGTCGGTGTGTCGGTGTCTGTGCATGGGTACGTGTGCATGCACTCATTGCACTCATCGACAACACTTCCATTTGCAAAACAAAAACACAATTATTCATCATGCGATACCATCACCTCCCTGTACTGTAGTAGAGAGCTTTTGCTTTGGCCCTTGCTTGCACTGTAATCAATGTTTATCTATCTCCAGGAGTGTACAAATGCAACCAAATGGACCCGTAAGGGTCGGGATTTTATACATTGTGTGGTGCTGTGCTGTTGTCTTGCAGCCATTAAGGAGAAGCACAGCGACTGGACAGAGTTCCTCGTTAAGGACCTGACCGGCGCCAGGACGGCACCTGCCCACGTACTGGAAGGGGTGAGAATGAATGTCCAAACCCAGATGGTCCTTAAAGGAGAACTGACACGCCCCTCGGGAGCTAATAACTGCTATCAAACAATGCTATCATGATTCTGACGTCAGACTGGCGAAAGCTTTCCCCAACGACTTCTATGCGGGCTCGCCGGGCTTGGTGGCCGTGGTAGCATAGCAACTTATGCTACTATTTTGGTGTCACATTTAGCTTGAATACTGGGTGAAAGTCTCATTCAAAAAATTAATTTTTCGCAACATTGTTCAGGTGAACTGTGTGTTTATGCTTGTTCATTGTAATAATCAATATCGCTATGATTATTTTATTTATCGCCGCGTCGCTCCGCATGACAACATACAGTCTAGCCCGTCTCAGATGCAGGCTGCACACACACGGACGGACGGACGGACGGACGTATAGTCTCTGGTCAGGTCCCCGCATTGAACTGGGCATGTGTGTACGCACACACACACACGGCTATAGTGCATGACAGCGGGGAAGAGAGCTACAGACGCCCGAGGCAGATTCCGTGCCATTGCGTGTGTGTGTGTGTGTGTGTGTGTGCGCGCGTACACACATGCCCAGTTCAATGCGGGGACCTGACCAGAGACTATACGTCCGTCCGTCCGTCCGTGTGGTGTGTGTGCAGCCTGCATCTGAGACGGGCTAGACTGTATGTTGTCATGCGGAGCGACGCGGCGATAAATAAAATAATCATAGCGATATTGATTATTACAATGAACAAGCATAAACACACAGTTCACCTGAACAATGTTGCGAAAAATTAATTTTTTGAATGAGACTTTCACCCAGTATTCAAGCTAAATGTGACACCAAAATAGTAGCATAAGTTGCTATGCTGTGTGTGTACACACATGCCCAGTCCCCCGTAGAGGCTCATGATCTCGTCCGCAAGACTATGCCTCGGCATAGCGATATTTATTATTACAATGAATACAAACATAAACACACTATAGTTCACTTGAACAATGTTGTGGTAACTAACTACGGTATTACAGAGTGAGAGCGAGGGTGTACATGTCAGCCTGCGGCTGAGAGGGGAAAAGAACAGTAGTCGCGCTGCTCTCACAGCGGCCAGACAACAGCAGACCGTCCGTAGTCGCGACTGTCGCGCTGCGGGGCTGAGAGGTCTCAGAGCGGGCAGACAGGAGTGTTGGCGACCGGGGGAACATGGGACTCCAGTCCAAAATTTGCGCTTGTGCTGCAGTTCCCCTAAAAAACCCCACGCCAACCTCAATTGCATTCAAACTAAGCATTTCTGGCGAAAAAATAATTTTTTTCAATTACATTTATAGCCAATATGACGCTAAATGTACCGTCAAAAACGCTAGCCTGACCTATAGCCACTTGTTGCTAGCGCCGTAGCCCCGTTTCAAACTGTTTCAAACTGTTTTCAGTCAGACCACGTGATGTGCTGTACCACCCATATTAATTTCGGGGCATGTCAGCGGACCTTTAAAGGAGAATTCCATACTAGAAGGCTTTCGTATACCTTTATTTGTAGTCGTTACCAAAGAGGTCCAGGTGTTATTTTGTGCAAAAGTGCATTATTGGCTATTTCCCCTATGGACAGTCCGGTTTTAGACCCACCTGTCCTCATCCCACCTCAACCTCTGGCCGGACACATAATTGTCCGTTTTGTTGTGATATACAGTGCTTGTGTCATAACTGTCATTTACGTCGTCTCGCTCAGTATTAAAATCTCTGCAGCGCTGCTCCGCTCCGCAGCGAGCCAGCCACACTCTCACTGTCATAAACAGAGACAGAGTGTTGCCATGTCCACTTAATTATAAGCGACTTTGGGCTTGTTTTAATAGACATGGTTGCTCGTTTCTCTTCCAAAACCTGGCAACACTGCCAGTTGGAGGGTCGGTTTGTTTGTTGTGGAATGTGTGCTCTCACAATCACTGACTCTAGTATAGTTAATGCAGAGATAAATGAACCAAATATGCCAGGAGCGAGCCCCGCAAAAGTGTCCTCCTTTCTGAGGTCTTGCAGGTGGCCACCCTAGTTGGGTTGGGTTGTTGTGCTAATTCGCCTATTTCCATCGAAATAAGTAGTGAAGTGTGCCGCTTGGGATACTATTTACATTATGAAGAGAGAATATATACAAAAAAAGGCGATGGAAATAAGAAAATTAGCACAACACCCCATAGCCCCATTCAATTCAATGCAATTCAATTCAATTCATTGAGGGCTTATGGTAGGGGGAAATAGCCAATAATGCGCTTTTGCACAAAATAACACCTGGACCTCTTTGCTGGGGACGTAACGACTACAAATAAAGGTAAAAAAGCCTTCTAGCATGGAATTCTCCTGTTAAAGCTGCAATCCGTAACTTGTCTTAATGCATAAAACAATATTTCAACCAATCTTTTTTTAGGATAAGAGTACGTTAACACAATAAAGTAGCACATATGCAGTGGTTGGAGGCGGTCTCCCTACTCTTCCATTGAGAAATGTTGAGCCCGAAGCTCATACAGTAAGTGCAACATACTCCCCCATGCAGTCAAGAGGGGATTGCCTCATGGCTGTGGTAGAAGATTTGGGAGACCCGGGTTGAGAATCCCGACTCGTAGGACATACATGTTGTGGATTGCAGCTTTAACACACATGATTCGTTCAGATCGTCTTCAGGGCACCACTGATATATCCAGTTCCCCTTTCTCTGAGGAGAAACCACCAGAGGTCTTTCCCCCTCTCTCTCCTTCCTTGTAATCAATCATCTTTCTCGCCCTCCCTCCCTCTCCTATTTCCTTTTTGTTTTCTCTCTCTTTTACTCTCTCTTCTCCCATAATCTCTCTTGCTGTCCTCTACAATTTGTCCTCTGACAATTTCACCCTCTATTTCCTTCTCTCCGTCTTCTCCCTCTCTCTCTCTCTCTCTCCTCCATTTCTGCCCCCCCCCCCCTCAGCCCCAGAGAGGTAAGAACACGGTGGACCTGATCGTGGAGGGATCTCTCCTGGAGCTCCGGGACCTAGCGGACCCGGCGCTGTACTGGCCGGTCCGCGTCCTCCAGAACGTGGGCGGCAGGCTCCGCCTGCGCCGCGTCGGCATTGTCGACGACGGCGGCGGCGGCGCCCATCAGGAGGACGTCTGGCTGTTCTACCTGGACATCAGGCTCCGCCCACTGGGCTGGGCCCGGGAGAACCGCCTCTCAGTGGAGCCGCCGACAGGTGAGGAGGACACCGACCGATCAGACCATAACATGCGGGGTAGACGCCGGGGGGCACTTGTTGGAGATAGTCTATTTTCAAATGGGTATATACGTATAAAAATATATGTAATTGGCCGCCGACCCTCATCTGAAAATATGTCGTTCCAGGGACTCCCCCAGATCAAAGATTTGCGTTAAAAACGTTCGCTCTGAAAGAGTATATATTCAAAGATTTGCGCCACATTTTCACGATTAAAAAAAAATAATCTACAAGCTTAGATCTGCTATTTTTTCAACATCTAAAGAGGGTTCCCCGTCCAGAATGGGCTAAACCTTTCTTTTCCTCCTGATTCCCACTTCTCCCCCCCCCTCCTACCCTCTCCCGCTGTTATCGGAGCACTCTGTGCTGTCCTGCTCCTCGTCTCTCTCCCTCTTAGAGAGACCTATAGAGAGGAGAGGACAATCGCAAGCCCTTCACTGAGCTCTCATAGCCACAGCACTCAGGGCATCCACGAGAGGTTCTTTCTATCTATACACAACAGGATGCAGGGACTGCGAGGCTTGAAATATTAAATATGATGCACGCACGCACACACACACGCACACACGCACACACACACACACACACACACACACACACACACACACACACAGCGGTGGTTATTTCCAGTGATGTAGTAGTGATGTCTGGATAAGTGGGTATACTCGAAAAAAACAATACCTGTGTTTATAAGAAATCTCAGAAACGGTGACATGAGCTCTAGTTGGTATTATTGAGTGATTTCAAACGATATTGAAACCGGTTTCATAGAAGTACTGTAACTAAGTGCCGTTTACACAATCACTTGACTCTGTCTAGGCCCCATTTATACTTGCAGTCACAACCAGTCAAATCTGATTCAAATCTGATTTATTTCTCAAATCTGATCTTTTGGCCCGACCGGACCAGATTGGATCTGTCACAGATCTGTGTGTTCAGACTGGCAGCCAAATCCAGCCGGAATTAGGCCCCATTTACACTGGCAGCCAAACCTATAGCTAGAATATAAGACATTTTTGGTTTGTTTTATATATATTATATATATATATAACAAATATCTAAATATGAATTAGATATGCCTGTAATGACAACAATGCCTACATCACGTCGCAGAAATCGAACAGATAATGAGTGAGCCAAACATTCCTTTTCTATACCCAGAAACTGGAAGTACGCCGGAATAGCTACAGTAACCGCAGAAAGCTCTGAATGCACAAGCGTATGAGCAAATTGCGTCATAGCATTGTTCCCTTTCACAAACGACACAGTGAAAATGTAAGGCAAAAGTCCTGACACATTTAGTAAGTAAAGCATTTGAGTACTTCTTCCACCACTGGAAACTGACAACAAATGAAACTCATGACTAATTTGACAATCACATTAGAGTGTGTGTGTGTGTGTGTGTGTGTGTGTGTGTGTGTGTGTGTGTGTGTGTGTGTGTGTGTGTGTGTGTGTGTGTGTGTGTGTGTGTAATGTTAAGCGTGGTGGGTTTCGCTCTGACAGCGTGAGCTTCAGAAGAAATGTTGACTCTTCTTCCTGCTCTCTGTATGCTCGCCCCTCAGAGCTGCGCTCGCTAAAGAGCGCCCCCGAGTGGCAGCAGGCCCTGGAGACAGCACAGGACCAAGCACAGAAGAGTCCACTCCCACTAGAGGTATTCAAGGTGAGTCTCTCTCTATCTCTCTCTCTCTCTGCTTTCTAATTAATAGTCTATTTACCCAATAAAATCTGTAGCATTCATTTAACCCATTTAGGCCTGACGTCGAAATTAAAAAAATAAAGTATTTTTAAAATGTTGTTTTTTTTTCTGAAAAAGCTCATGTTTCTATATCAGCGGTTCTCAATATTTAAGTATATGTAATTGGCCCGCCGACCACCATCTGAAAATGTGTTGTTCCAGGGACTGTTCCATGAAGCAAATATTTGAGTTAAAAACTGAAACTCTGAAAGAATATATATTGAAAGATTTGAGGCACATTTTCACGATTTTTCAAAAATAGCAGATCTACTGTGCTCATAGCACTCGGTGCCGCGCTATGAGCTTTCCAAATTTTTAAACATAATGCTTAAAACACCAAAAGGGGTTCCCGCCCAAAATGGGTTTTGTTGCGTTGTAAAAGACGCTCTGGATTTTACTGTGTTATATGATCTATAACTATATCCATTGTATATTATCAAACAATTCCACTAGCTAAAGGAGCACGTCCATTGGGTTTGAAAAGGTGATAAAAAAAGAATACATACTGTATGAAACGCATAACCTCAGCTTATCAGGGTGGCTCCATTAACGGCCACAGTCCAGACACCTCTGCTCTTATCTTGGTGTGCGGGTGTGTGTGTGTGTGTGTGTGTGTGTATGCGGGTCTGCATAATATGCCACCGTGTTTAATGTTAACATTATAGCTAGATTTGCAGCACTATATATGGCCGAGATAAGCTCGTCGTGGTATTTATGCCTGCCCTGTGCTATCTTTATGCGTGACTGGAATAGAGATTCCGCTTTTGTTGAACAATGTTTGCATGCTTGCATATCGTCTCCTGCTGGGTGGAAACCTCACAACCTGGAGGGTTGTGAGGTTTTTCAGGATGGAAATTCCAAAAGATCAAAGGTTTAGCAGATGGACACGCTCGAAGCGTGGCGTGAAGCGACGCGTTTTGAGCTTGTAGATCTGCTACTCTTGTGTGAAACTGTGTGTGTGTGTGTGTGTGTGTGCATGCGCATGTTCCTGTTCCTTACCATGCCTTTGACGTTACTGTGTCAGGACCATGTAGACCTGCCCAAGCACTGCTTCAAGAAGGGGATGAAACTGGAAATGGTGTCTCCGTGGATGTCGCTCCGCATCTGCCCCGTTTCCGTCAGCAAGGTGAGTCACGCTGAACCGCCGAACAGTGTTGGCCAGATTCTGCCAGAGAGAAAAAAGCATGAAAACAAGCCCAAAAGAAGCGATCACATGCGCACACCTATATTACATATAGACTATTTAAAATCACACCTATGTGAAGTGAGTGGTGCAACTCCGTGTGGGGGTCCCCGTGGGGTCCCCGGAACATCCAGACCCCCAGGAACGTGCCCAGGGGGCCAGGCCGATTCCGGCAAGCCGCTCCACATCCGAAACGGTTGAGAAATGACAGTTACCGTGTGGGGGTCCCATCATATGTACAGTTATAATGTGCGTGTGTGTGTGTGTGTGTGTGTGTGTGTGTGTGTGTGTGTGTGTGTGTTAGGTTGCGCACAGGTGGTGAAAAACAACCATGCTATTTTCGTGCTCATACCCACCCAGCCAGGCACCCACTCACACACATAGCTCCGTAAAGGAGTGGTTGCAAAAAAAATAGCTGAGCTAATAAGTTCACAACGGGTAGCCCAATTCTGACACTAATATGATTTTTATCAGAGAGACAAATCAGGAGAAAATCTACTTTGTTGTCGACCTTTTTCTGTCCCAGCAACACATTCTCACCAAATGTAGAGACAATAAACAAACCACCTACCGTAGGAGACTATCTGTATGCCATTTGTGTCCCATTTCGAGGGAGGGGCGAAAATGTGGGGTGGCCCGTCGTCCTAAACAGCCACCATCTTTTCTTCTCTCCACGCACGCCAGGTCTACAACGAGAACTACTTCCAGGTCACCGTGGATGACCTTTCTCCCGAGGCCACGCCCCTGTCCACCGTGTGCCACGCCGATTGGCCGGGCGGCATCCTGCCGGTGCAGTGGTGTCTGAAGAACGGGGTGAGCCTGGAGCGGCCCCGGGGCTACCGGGGACAGGACTTCGACTGGGCCGACTACCTGAAGCAGAGCGGGGCCGAAGCCGCACCGGACGCCTGCTTCTCCAACGTAAGGGGGCACATAGGGAGAGGAATATGGACCGATTCGCTCGGCTGGCACAGCAAAAAAAAAAGCACAAAAAAAAATAGTTTGAGAAAAATCCACATCAAATTCCTGTGTGTGTGTGTGTGTGTGTTTGTGTGTGTGTGTGTGTGTGTTCTAGACATGGCAGAGCAGAGGTTTTGCCAAGGACATGTGGCTGGAGGCAGTGAACCCTCACCAACCAGCAGAGGTGTGTGTGGCTCGGGTCACACAGGTCAGGGGACGCCTGCTGTGGCTCCGACTGGAAGGTAAAACGTGTGTGTGTGTGTGTGTGTGTGTGTGTGTGTGTGTGTGAGAGAGAGAGAGAGAGAGAGTGTGTGAGAGAGAGTGTGTGCGTGTCTTTGACTGGGTGTTTGTGTGCACTTGTGTACTCAGTCTGGCAAACGGGGTTGTGGGGTGGGAAATTTGGTATATAGTTTTTTTTTATTGCCCTAAAATATTGTCTATATACATACATTCATGAATCCACTTGCTGACCGGCTGTCGGTATTATATGTATTTATATGTGAGCATACCATTGACATCTTATATAAAGGCAAAAATGACAACATTTCATCATGCTTTAAGTAGCATGTGACATGTCAAACTAGGGGGTTACCATGATTCTGAATCCATTTCAAGCATTAGTTTTGCACAAAAAACACCCCTTGGGCTAAAAACGGCCATTGCAATCATCACAAATGTGATGAGGTCAGCATATTTTGGGGAATTTGGGCACACAGTGGCTATGGCCAATTTTAGCCCAAGGAGTGTTTTTTGTGCAAAACCCCCTAGTTTGACATGTCACATGCTATAAAGCATAATTAATTTGAAAATCTTGCCTTATATAGGATGTTAATGGTATGGTCACATATAAACCCACAATTAAAAAAATTGCTCAATGCCGACAGCCAAGTGGATTCATGAATGTATGTTTGTATATAGACAATATCTTAGGCCAATAAAAAAAGACTATACAAAATGTCCCACTTTAAACAAAAGAAGCCTGTCGGCTGCCGGACTACAGCAACTCACTCAGCCATCTCTTGCAGGTGTGTCTAAGCCCTTGTCAGAATGTATCATTGACGTGGAGTCCATGGATATCTTCCCTGTCGGCTGGTGTGAAGCAAACGCTTACCCTCTGACCCATCCTCTGAAACCTGTCTGTGCGTATAAAGGCACGCGCACACACACACACACACACACACACACACACACACACACACACACACACACACACACACACACGTAGATATGCAATTTCAATTTATTCCTGCAATTTCACAAGCTCTCTCATTTATCTTTTCTCAGGCCAGAAGCAGAAGAAGATTGCAGTTGTCCAACCAGAAAAACAGTAAGAAATTTGCTGAGTTCTGCTGAATTCAAACCTTTTGCAAACTCTCCCCCGCACAATCACAGAATCACACCAGACCAGAGCATATTTCAGTCCAGGAGCCATTGATCAATTTCAGACGGCAGCCATTTTTGAGTCATCCTCAAAACACTGGGTGGAGGCCATAGGGTTATAAAAGATAGACCGTCGCAGTCCCACCCCCTTTCATGACGACGACAGGCCCGGAAGAGAATTCCCCATAAATTTTCCCCATAGACGTTTCAAAAAGTATTTATTTAAAGACCGTTTAAGCCTCGGACAAAGCCAACTCTTGTTGTGACAAATCATGACAATAAACAAACGTTTTGCCCAGGCGGTGGCGTAACCGTCTGGGCACCCGACTGGTAATCCAGTCGCAGTGTGCCGCGGGTTCGACTCCCGAGCCCGACACGGCCTTTACTGCATGTCTTCCCCCATCTCTCTCCCGTTTCCTGTCAGCCTACTGTCTGTCCCTTAAAAAAACCAATAAAAGGCGTAAGCCGCAAAAGAATATCTTAAAAAAAATAAAAATAATAAAGGAACGTTTTGGGCCGACCAAATAATTAGAAAGAAGAAAAAAAGGGCAGGGTACAAAAAGGGCAGGCCACAAGAGTTGGCTTTGTCTGAGGCTTAAATGTCTTTAAATAAATACTTTTTGAAGTATTTATTTACTTTTTGGGTGGGATTTAATTGAATATTTAATAAATATGAAACACCATCACTGAATATGGTCAAGTCAATGCTAATCTCCCTCCTCTCACTAGTGCCAGTCCATTGTTGGCCATCCTTTTACACGTATACTGAAGACACAGCAACGCAAGGAGTTTACCCAAGTGAGCCCCGAGGCCACTCTCTCTCGCTGCGAGCCGCTCCCAAGCCGTTAATTGAAACAGTGGCTTTTAGTGCAGGACTTGGCGTTCCCAGGGCATTCCCAATTGTGTTCCCCCGCGATTGATTTAGTTGACAAATGACATGTTACACCGGTGGCTCGGCAAACGCAGCCCCCGGGAACACGAGGAAAGTGGCTACCGGAGAGCGAGAGAAGTATGAGGTTTTACGGGCATACTTTGTCAGCCATCTCCTCCAACCACGAATACCATTCCTCACCTTCAAGGGGGACCCTATCATCAATATCCCCCCTCCCCTCTTCATACTCATGGACCTGCAAATAGTGTTTCACACACACAACTGAATCTAACAAAAACACTTTTGCTATGGTGGTAGTGGTAGATTGATTGGTTGAATGATTGTGTGTGTATGGCCGTCCTGTTTACAGTTTTGATTTAACTGGCCGTCGACTTCATCAATTAATTTGATTGGTTGAATGTTTTCCCTCACTGCAGATTGGCTCCACCCCAGCCAATGGAGACGGACCCTGTCAATCTCTGCCAGCCGGTTGCCATGGATCCAGGTAATGATAATCCTTAGTATAGCTGATGATTTAATTACAACAATTAATGCTAACGAGCTATAATGACGATATCAGGCATACCGATATGGACCCGGCAAACTGTGTGGTGGCAGCGGATTCGGGAGGCATTCTAGCAGCCAGAAACTGCAGAGAGAGCCGCATATTAATGAATGAACATGAGTCTCACAGCGACCCTTCACAATCAGTGGATGTTCCCTCACAGCACGGCTCTCCACCGTCAGGGGAGGCTGCGGTAGTTTGAGCAAATCCACTGTATCCCTGTCTCGCCTCATCAACAAAGAAATAAGCTGTGTGTGTGTGTGTGTGTGTGTGTGTGTGTGTGTGTACTGTGTACTGTGTATTAAAGGTGCAAATACAAAGCTAGGTGGGTGGTGGGGGGGGGGGGGGGGTGCATGTTACCACGAGGCCTATTGCCCCCTGATTCATTCCCTTTTTTTTTTAAATAACACCCACTTGCTCATGCATATTCATCGCACCGGCTAATTTCTATTCACCACGAGCAGTGCTGATCCAGGTGCTGCCGGTATCAGAGGGTGGAGTGCAGCATCGTTATGGTGACCCACACGTTCCTCTGGTTCGCTGTGACTTATTTTTTACCTAGTTTGACTCCGGGGACACCTCCATGGGAGTCACCTGCTTAACCCATTTAGACCTGAGGCCCATTCTACAAATGTCTTCTAAATCCGTTTTGTGTCAGAAAATGTCAGAAAAAACAAAAATTATATGTACGGTAATTGGCCACCATTACAGAATGGGTTAATGTAGCGCTGGTCGGGTAATGTAGCGCTGGTCGACATATATTAGGCACGCGCATATGTACGAGATGTTATACACTTACCGTACCTGTCTACACTCATACACACTTTCACGTGGACACACACACACACACACACACACACACTTGCTTTCTTTGCGAAGCTGTACACAAAGCAAGGTCATGCGTAGCAGTGTCGTCTGTTGAATAGAATATCCTGCAGTTTGCCATATGTTGCTCATTTAATTATATTCATTGCACCGGTCGGTTAACGTTGTGCTCCTGCCGATTGCTCCCTCTCTCTCTTTTAAGGCGCAGCCAATGGCAGCAGGTACTGCTGCTCCAAGATCTTTGTCAACCACCGGTGTTTCTCAGGACCCTACCTCAACAAGGGACGCATCGCCGAGCTGCCGCAGGCCGTGGGACCCGGAAAATGCACCCTGGTGCTCAAAGAGGTGGGCTTAACATGTGCACAACGTTCACAAATGGCTGCCAGAGCCACAGCCAGGGATCAGGTTTAGTCAAGGTATAGAGAGGAGACCTCAGGATCGAGAGAGTATAGGGCACATATGAAGATTAGAAGTGAGAGGGAGGGGGAGAGAGAAATATGTCTTAAGCACCTGCAGTCTCACAGCAGCACCTTCGTTGTAATGTGTGGTACTGTCAATCAAGTGTGTTTACACGTACGCACAGTGGTTGCTGCTCAGCAAAACAGACCCTAATTTCTCTAGGGGCCCTGCGTGCGCGTGTGTGCGCGAGTGCGTGTGTGCATATGCTATTCGTGTACACTATGTACTACATTATATAGGTCTATATGCACTTGACTATACAGTAAGTAGATGTAAAGTACACATGCATAAGGAGGGTGAGAGTATAATATGCATCTTTGTGTACGGTCCTTTTGATGTGGCTTGCTGCTTGATGTGGTTATTCGTTCATGCTTGTGTCACACACTGGCTTCATATAACGTGCTATATTCCCCAATGCTCTGCAATGTGTGCTCTGACCTGGAAGTTGTGCCGTAATGTGTGATGCGTTCCGTTCCCCTCCAGGTGCTGACCATGCTGATCAACGCCGCCTACAAGCCCGGCCGCGTGCTCAAGGAGCTGCAGGAGGTGGAGGACAAGAGCTGGGACTGTCACGAGGAGACCCTCAAAGCCAAGTACGGGGATATGGGCTGTAGGGCTAGTGGTTCCCCAAACCTGTAAACCATGTAAATCGACATTTATTATGACACAGTTATGTGTCATGAAAAGATGCGCCAGGGACCCCCATAAGAGAAGGATTTTTATTACGGCTCTAGCAGTGATTCTCAACCATTTTAATCAAGCACCCCCAGTTTTATGGAATTATTTTATGGCATCTCTGGGACCCCAATTTATATTGTAAAATCAATGCTAATGTAACTCTGAGAGTGTACAAATGGAACCAAATGGAACCAAACGGACCTGTTAGGGTCTGTTTGGTTCCATTTCTACACTCTCTGAGTTACAGACCCATAAGGGTCCATCTGCTTCCTAACTATCATTTAGCATGGGGACCACCTGGAACTCCCTCAAGGACCCCTGGGGGTCCCCGGACCCCACTTTGGGAACCGTGGCTGTAGAGGGCAGAGCTTAGAGGGGGAGTTCCAGGAGGTTTTGATTGATTGATTGATACTTGTCTCCATTCGGGTCCCATCATTCAATAACAATAATGAGCAACAACAATTGAGATATCTCAAAAACATTAAATCCATGTACAGGTTGGAATAGAAATGAATTGGAGGGTGGGATAAAGAGGTGGGGCAATCAACCTTCTCTCCCTTTGACCCGATGACAGTGACAGGTGATTTGTTTTTTAAAGGACACCAGTGATTTAGGAATGAAATGGACCGTGTACAGGTCTGTAACTCTGACGGTGTACAAATCGTAAACAAACAACGAACATTTTGTACACTCTCAAAGTTAAATGTTAAACACTGGGGATTGTACAGTATACAGTAGTGTACAGTAGATTGGGGTTCCAGTGATAACGATGGTATCAAGTGGTGGTCTTAAAAAAGGTGGAGAATCACTGGAGCTTTGAGACGGGCAGCGATTAACGCAGACGTTGTCATCTGGACAAACGACAGTTCTGCGGGCGCGACAATTTCATGGGACCGCGCTCACGTAAATACGCTTGCATTGTCGCCACCTCGACTTATCCGTGCGTATAAATAAAAAACGAAACACGGGTCTCATTGAAAATGAATTAATAGGCGCATTGATCGCTGCTCATCTGAAAAAGACGGCAGCCATTTTTCTATTACGTCATACTAGGAGAGTATGCGGGGGGGGGGCAGTAAAGTAGCAATGATTCTGTGAGAGTAGGAAAAGCCACAGTTACTTCTACGCAGTACTATCCTATTATAGTTGAGGTTTAGGGCTGATGAGATACGAGAGAGCTTGTTAGATTCCTCGTCGCGGCTGTCCTTGAGGGGCTGCCCTGCAGCATAACATGCCTTCCCTAACCTTAGCCATTAGCGGGGAGATTATAGAATTGACCCTCTCTCTCGGCTTCCAACAGGCAACTTCGCTGCTCCACATTCCAGGGCGGCCTCTCCCCATCAAAACCATTACATGAATTCTTGATGGGCCTCCTAAAACAGCCCCCGCATTATCCCACTACAGCGCAGGGGGGGGGGGGGGCAAATTACCGTTCATTTTAAAGCGCCATGATGGATTATGGATACTTTAATTATCTTTTGTTCCTTCCATAAATAACGTTCTAATTTGCTCTTCGAAGGGCGCTGGTTGGCTGTCTGACAATGTTGCGCTGTCGTCCTCTGGTTTTCAGGTACAAAGGGAAAACCTACCGATCTTCCATTCGTCTCGTCCGCCTGGCCGACCAGATCGCCGACTTCTGCCGCAAAGTGTGCTTGAAGCTGCAGTGCTGCCCCAACCTCTTCAGCCCCACGCTGGTCACCGACATGTGTCCCGAGAACTGCTCTGTGCAGACCAAAACCAAATACAGTGAGTTGTCTGCAGCGGTGGACAGACTTGTTCACGCGAGTATCAATACGGCAATGTACTGTAGAAAATACTACAAAAGTAGGAAGTACTCATTATGCAGAATGTCCCGTTTCTCAAATGTATACAATGTATAACGAATCTTTTGAAAATAGCAGATCTACAAGCTCACAATGCGCCATTGCGTGGCGCACTGTGAGCTTGTAGATCGGCTATTTTCAAATAGACAAAGTTTAAATAGGGCTGAAGTGGTTAATGCACGTTTTTTAATAATAATCAAATTAAATCTACAAAGTAAAGTTTTAGTGGAGTACAATATTTCTCTCTGAGATGTAAAAGTATAGAAAATTGGAAATACTCCAGTAAAAGTAAAAGCACCTCAACATTGTGCTGCGAGTATACAGTAGCCTACTTATGTAGTACGTAGTTATGCATTCCAACACTGGTTGTCTGTTTTGTGGATCAGATGTAATTACGCACAGCATTTCCCACGCCGCAAAATAATGCGTGTAGACAGTTTTAAGCGTGCCGTGCTACAAGGGTCTAATTGTTGTTTATGAGCAGCTCAGCATTTGTTTAACCCATTTTGGTGTTTTAAAGCATTGTCATACTTTAGCTATTGAAAAATAGCAGATCTACAAGCTTGTAGGTCTGCTATTTTTGAAAAATCGTGAAAATGTGCCTCAAATCTTTGAATATATATATTGTTACAGAGTGAAGCTTTGCTTCTGGGGGGGGTCCCTGGAACAACATATTTTCTGATGGGGGGGGGGGGGGGGCGGAGGCATATTACATATAATTCTCGGGGTCCTTGACATGAAATATTGAGCACCAATGATACAGAAACAGGAGAGGTCAGGATTTTGAAGACATTTTTTAAATGTCGACGTCACACCTAAATGGCCCAAACCACACCAATGGATCTCCATGCAACTCCTTGCAACCAAAACGGTTTGCAAGGAGTTGCATGGCGGCCCTTTGAACCAGTTGGATCGACGTGCAACAGGACGTATCACACCGCTGGGACCAACGCTAGAACCGTCTCGTCCCGTCTCTGCCCTTTGGTGTGGTTTAGGTTGCGTTGTTTTTTTGTTTTCCCCCCCCCTCTAACGTGTGCTGCTGCTGCGTGTCCCCCCCAAAGCCCACTACTATGGGAAGAAGAGGAGGCTCTCTAAGCCGCCGGGAGGAGAGGAGCCCGCGGAGGGAGACCTGGCCAAGCTGCCGCGCCGCAGGAAGAAGAGGAAATCCATCTTTGTCCAGAAGAAGAGACGCTCCTCCACCGTGGACTACACCCCCGCCGGCTCGCCACGGGTTAGGACTCCTTTCCCCTTCTGGGCTTCTTTCACTCTCTCTTTTCTTATCTCTCTTACCTTCATTTTTATTTTTGTTCTTCTGCCTTCTTTCTCATTTTGTTCAGTTGGCTTCCTTCCCTGATGCCTCATTCCTTCTTTCCTTCCTTCCCTCCCTCCCTCCCTTCCTTCCTTCATTTCATTGCTTCCTTTCCTTCCCTCCCTCCCTCCTTCCTTCCTTTCCTCCCTCCTTCCTTTCTTTACTCCTTCCTTCCTTCCTTTACTTATTGGCTTCCTTTCCTTGCTTCCTTTCCTTTCCTCCCTCCTTCCTTCCTTTACTCCTTGGCTTCCTTTCCTTTTTTCTTTTCCTCCTTCCTTCCTTCCTTCCTTCCCTCCCTCCCTCCCTCCTTCGTTCCAGCCTCCATCTGTCAGACTGACAACACGTCTCTCCCCCTCTCAGGACAGCGACGAGGAAGAGGACGATGGAATGGAGTTACATTCGGGCAGTGAGGAGGGCACCAGCTCCGAGCCGCGCGAGGATCACACCGACACCTCCTCTGTGGAGGTGTCCAGCCGGCCGCGGCGGGCCGCCGCCATGCGCAGGGCGGGCACAGCCGTGGGCAGCCAGGAGGGTCCTGAGGGCCGGAGGAGGTCAACGCGCTCTCTGTCCACCCATGCACAGAACAGCAGCGCCAAATACCAACCGCCCAAGAGACAAGACGTGCAGGTGAGACGTGTGCTAAACCACTGGTTCCCAAACGTTTTCATGTCAAGGACCCCCAAATTGACACTAATTATCCTACAGACCCCCATTTGAAAAGATATGCGAGGCACCATGCGAGGCATTTCAAACTCTGGGACCCAAATTTATATTGTAAAATCAATGTTAATTTAGGTTAAAACTAACCCAATAGCAGACCTACAAGCTTGTAGATCTGCTATTTTTCGATAGCTAAATGGGCCACCCATAACGAACGTACAACCTTTACTTTGGTGCCTGCTGTGTGTGTGTGTGTGTGTGTGTGTGTGCGTGTGCGCGTGCGTGTCAGGTGGAGGGCCGGCAGGAAGAGGAAGAGGAGGGTCAGTTAGTGCTGGACAGGAACCCTCTGGAGTGGAGCGTAGACGAAGTGGTCCAGTTCATCAACTCTACTGACTGTGCCTCCCTGGCCAACATATTCCAGGAACAGGTACGTGCGCACACAGTTCACTCTCATCGTTTTTCTTTCGGTTTTCTTTCGTTCCCTTTCATCTTTTTCTGTCTCTCCTTCTGTGATGCCGTAGGGTCCGTAGTTTGTTTGTTTCTTTTCCCTTTTTGAGTGGCGCAACCACTCCAAGGAACAGCAATGTCCGTGTTCACCTATGTGTTCACCTATGTGGCCATGAGCACCAGTATATGACTATGAGTACCAGTAGGGGCGCTGTTGTGCCAGAAACAGAGAGAGAGATAGTATTAGTGCTGCACTGTTGCCTGCTAATGAGAGAGAGAGGCGTGGAGGGGGGGGGGGGTTGCACCACTCAGTTCACACGGGTGTGATTTTACCTCCTCACATGATTTCCTGTTTTTTATATAGAAGTATATATTCGTACGTCTGAAAATGGTGGACCCCCTGTTGTAAACAAGTGTAATGCTTCAGTGTGTCGTCCACAGTCAACAGTCTTTGTACTGAGTTGTGCGTTGATGTGAAATGTACCCATTCGGCAAACTGTTAAAGAAAATATTTTCAATCAATTCTGCCAATATAACACGGCGTCATTTCCCCGTTTCGTAGGACATCGATGGGCAGGCCTTGCTCTTGCTGACCCTGCCCACGGTCCAGGAGTGCATGGACCTGAAGCTGGGCCCTGCCATCAAGCTGTGCCATCAGATTGAACGTGTCAAAGTGGCCTTCTACAGACAGTATGCCAACTGACCGTTGGCACGGGGCACGCCTCATCGCTGGAGGGCATGGCGGAGCACGGCTGGCCCACTCAGACGGTTTCCCCCCCCCGGCGAAGAAGAATGTTTGCAACAGCAACCCGGGAAGACTCAAGCTCGTCACGTCGATATCCCAAAAGGGCCGTGCCCCTTTGGGATTCTTAATCTGGAGTTTTTTCTGTCTCACTATCGGAGGGATTTCCGAGTGGAGAGAGGGAGATTGTAGGACTGATGGCGTCGGCATTGGGGAAGAAGGAGGCCTTTTGTGGAGGATGTTTTTTTCCATGGAGGGAGTTGAAGAATATTCTACTTTTGAGTAGAGTCTGGAGGAGGGTGATGTACAGTATACGCAGATAAGACTGCCATCTGCCGCGTGTGGCAGAGAGCGTTAGCACGTTGGAGTCGGTCCATATGTGCATTACAGATCTGTGAAGTGCTTTATTTCTGAAAAGCAGAAGATTTATTCAAGAACACTTTTTTTTTTTTATACTTTTCATTTCTGGACTATTTTGTATTTGCTATAGAGAAGCATCACTGCATTTATGTTCACATTATTGTTATTAGTCATTAAGATAGCCCCTCCCCCCCCCCCCCCATTTGTGTAAAATGATTGGTTCCTGATTACATGTAACAACAAAGTGTATTAATAACCCAAGACGTAATATATTTACAATATTTATTTCTAGCGTTATTTATGAGGAGTAATATATATATTGGGGAGAGAAAAGAGTCGAGTGGCTGTAATGTAATATTTACTTTAATTCAACTTCTTTTAAATCATCCCTGAAGGATGATTATTAATTTATTTCAGATACAAGCTGGCTATCTGCATGCATGTAGATACACATTTCATTTGCATTTACAGCGAAAAGTGACCAGCCACATGCTGCCTATATTTGTTCTACTTCTAATGACCCACTAATTTATTTCAATCTATTTCTGTTCACTCCTCAATCGTTACGAAAACAATCGTGTGAAGCAATCGTCTAAGGTATTTTGTAGCCATCTATGCAAATGTGGTGCAGATATTTTTGATAAATAAGAATAAATTTATACTGATTTTCTTTCCCCCTTTCTACACACGGTTGTCCCTGTGCGTACTCATTGACTATGGTGGGAAATTTAAGTTCAACATGTCTCATGAAGCTACATGATAGTGGTGGGATTATAGATGAATCCGCGGATGACAAGACTATAGCTCAAAATAAACTTGAATTAGACAGCTAGTACAAACATGAAAACAAATGATGCCTGTGTTTAATCACTTAAGTTATTATACCAGTGCAGGTTCCCAAACGTTTTCATGCCAAGGATCCCCAAATGGACACTAATTATCCCACGGAATCCCTAAGGAAAAGATATGCCAGGGACCCCCATAAGAGAAGATTTTTTCGGCTCTAGCAGTGGCGCGCTATGAACTTGTAGGTCTGCTATTTTGGAAAAATCGTAAAAATGCGGCACAAATCTTTGAATATCATTTAACTGGGGACCCCCTGGAACTTTCTCAAGGATCCCACTTTGGGAACCAATGACTATGAGCAGATCTACATGGCCCTTGCAAAGTTGTGAGCTTGTGAGCAAAGTGGTCGGCTTGTAAACCACACCGCCACCCTGCTGATTAATTGAACACCTGATCATGTGTATGAGGCTATTCAGGCTGCTGCGATCTACCTTTTGGGATCACAATTTTAAGCTATCATTTCTAACTCGAGTGGATTGACGTCACACTTAAGCCAGTTGATGGTTATATTATCACTGAGTCTAAAATGGGGATCACGTGAATTCTGCCAGAACCAATGACTTACTTAACCACTAGAGCCCTATATATTTTATCATACAATAAATAGCACAAATAGCTGATCTACAAGCTCGATTGGGCTGTAATCTATCTCTGGGGAAAAAAGAGAAAGAAAGAAAACTTGATGTTTAAAAATGTGAAGAAATAGCATTGTTGGTGACGGGTGCATATGTGACAAGAACAGGTAAGTCTACGAAATAAATATGTAAAAGAGGTGCACTTCTACTTCTACTTTTAGTACTATACACATACAGTACATCTCAGAGCCAAAATTATGTTTTTACTTTTACTCCACTACAGTCATTTGAAAACTTTAGTTACTATAGTTACTCACAATGCGACGCATTGTGAGCTTGTAGATCGGCTATTTTCAATAGATTTTGTACACATTTTGAACTTGTGAAATGGGACATTCTGCAAGATGAGTACTTTTACTTTTAGTACTTTAAGTACATTTTGATGCCGATACTTTTGTACTTTTTACTCAAGTACATTTTCAATTCCGTACTTTTACTTGTAACAAAGTAGTTCTAAATTGCAGTATTGGTACTTTTACTTAAATAATTGAGTACTTTTTCCTGCATATACACAACCACAGACAGTAGGATGGTGATTTTCATGGAATCTAAACAACTGAAAACAGGCAATTTACAAGCTCACAACACGTCACAGCATGACACATTGTGAGCTTGTACATCTGCTATTTCCTGTGCATAACACCGGTGTGCAAGTAAGTATAAATCAAGCATAATTCCAACCCTTAACCTAACCTCCAAAGGTCTAATCCTTAAACGTGAATATTTTCCTAATGCCTAACCCCAAATCTTAACTTATTCCACTATATATTCCACTATACTTCACGCTCTCACAGGTATAGTAATGCAAACACACACACACACACCCCTCCGAATGACTACTGAGTCACTCTGAAAAGCTGCACCACTCAACTTCTACCTTATACGGTTGCCTAGCAACCTCATATCAAACGTCCGCTTTGCATGATATTTTCCCCTGTTGTATGTGAATACAAACTAAGTAAGTCATGACTGCAAGAGGATAAACATACATTTATATATAAATAAAGCTTGGAATAAAGCTTTCCAATAAAGGAGAAGGCAAAAAAAATGTCACTGAATTAAAACTTCACAGCTTACAGTTTCAGGGGATACAAATAAAAGAAAACAGAATACACGAAGTCTAAATAGAGCAAGGTACCCCCCCCCCCCCCCCCGCACACACACGCACACCCCACCTCCTCCTCCTAAAACTCGGAAATAAACACAATTTGCATTAAATTCTGACAGGACACAGCTGGATGAAGCTAGCCTCATTGAGCATGTGAGTTTGTTTGCGTGCGTGCGGCGCGGGTGCGTGTGAGCTGGAGTGCTACGCGTGGGTGTTGTATGGTTAGACATAACTCTTGAGTTATCACACACACACACACACGCACGCACACACACACACACAACAGCCTTCGCATCGCACACTGAAATCTAGGTCATGGGATCACATACATAGTGCAGTCCTTCAGAATCAGAGCACAGAGAGAGAGAACAATCAGATAACAAAATTATGATTAAGCTGTGTTTTGTTTTGTTCTGCTATTAACTGTGTTTTCGTACTGTTTTTAACCTGTACGGCAACCTTGAGTGCCCTGAAAGGCGCCTTATAAATGCCATAAAAGTTATATTATACAAATACATCAGCGACCATCCTTACTCCTGACACCATCATTCCCCATCCTTGCTGGCATACTCCAAGGCCACACACTTGCCCCGTTTCTATTTATTATTGTTGTTGATTATGTTCTTCGTATGTCAGTGGTCAGAGTGTCCGCCCTGAGACTGGGAGGTTGGGGTTCAATCCCTGGCCGGGTCATACCAAAGACTCTAAAAATGGGACCCAATGCCTCCCTGCTTGACACTCAGCATCAAGGGTTGGATTGGGGGTAAGTCCCTGCAACATACTAGCGTCATGTCCAGGGGGTGTACTTGTACATCAAGCTGCCTCACGCTACATAAACAGGAGATAGGCTCCTGCCCTATGGGCCTCATGGCTCGACAAGGCTACTTACTTTTATGTCAGTTGATACTATCAATGATAAGGGCTACCAACTAAACCCTAGCAGAAGCTCTCGTCATCCTGCTAAATACGTAACTGACACTGACTTCGCTGATGACATCGCGCTTATCAGTCAATCATTAGAGTACACTCAGGCTCTCCTTCAGTCTCTTGAGCAGGCCTCCAACTGCGTTGGTCTTTATCTCAACGAGACGAAAACTGAATACGTAAATAAATATATACAAATCCAACAATAACCACATTATAAAAACACACAAGTATTTGGGTTCATATATATCTTCTTCCCAAAAGGACTTTCAAACAGGAAGGGTATGGCCTGCTCAGCCTGGAATGACATGCATAAGATCTGGTCATCCCAGCTTAGTAAGATGTTCAAAGACGACCGTTGCGCTGATTCTACTCTACGGCTCCGAGACATGGACACTTTCAAAGAAATTAGAGAAACGGTTGGATGGCACTTACACCCGCCTTCTAATGAGTGCAAAATCTGTCTTTGAAGAGCCACCCATCGACTAATCTAATATACGGAAACCTTCCCAGTGTTTCTTCACTAGTCAGATCCAGAAGAACACAGTTTGCCGGCCACTGCTACAGAGCTGACAATGAGGTTATATATAATCTTCCCTTCTTCTCTGGAGTCCTGCCTCAAAGCAGACCAGAGGTAGAAAACTGTCGTTCCCTGATGTCATCGCTAGACACAGGCATCAGTAAGCAGGAACTGGGGATGGCAATGACCAGAAAGTCTGGCGTGGCATTGTGAAATCCATGAGGTGCGCATATACAGTAGCTATGTCCATGGCTTGATTTGCAATTCAAGACCCCAATTTGGCCAATTTTCACTCTCCATCTAAATTCTACAAGGTTAAGTTGTATTTTGTTCTCACTTGCATCTGCCATGCATTGTGATAAACCAAAGGTTCTGGGTTCAATACCACAATTTGGCAGGTTTTCTACACTCATTTCACTAAATTCAATAAGGTTTTGTTCTCACTTGAATCTTCCATGCCAGCGTGGCTCAAGAAATAAAGTCAGGGGTTTTGTTGAAATAGTTAAAGCAATATACATGAGCCTACATGGACCTTAACAAGAGATAAGACCCACACAAAAAAGGGGCTTTGAGCATTGTATGTTTGGGCAACGCATGCAGTTGTGTTCTCATGAGAAGCAAGAGGATACCAGCGAAAAGCCACTTTGCTCCCTGCTCCACCTGCACATGGAGGTTCACAGAACCGCTATTGTTTACTTCACTCCGGTTTGCGACGATATTCTCAACACGGTCTACTGGAAAAGAGGGAGTTAAATACCATGAGCTGTTCTCAGAGAGGTCCATTTCCCTCTCGCTTCCTCACTCACCACTACCAAATCATCATAAGAATTACATCCCTACCACGTATTCCCTGTTACACCCTGACGGGATGTCTGGAAATACATGTAATGTACAATAGAGCTATACAGAATGGACAAATAGCCTGTATTAAACACCTGTAGAATATCCAAATCATATAACACTGTGAAAATAAACCCATTTCAAGTCAACATTTTGGATTTCCTACTAGTCACCACAGTCAAGCATATGAACATACTTTCTTGGACATTCTATATAGGACACGTTTATTAACAGAGAACTTTTCTAAGTAAGATGGCATCTAAAATTAAATTTTTAAAAAGGTACAGTTGGCCCGGGATAACTCCTCTATCCATGTACTCCCAATACAGATCCACCGGCACATGATGTCTCATGAATGATATGCTCCCTGCGCTTTTGATAAGCTAATAGGCATCTCTGTTGAGGCAAATTGATAAACGTGACTCTGTCACCGAGACATGACTCAGTATTGATTAACGTTTAGCGGCGTAGGATCTTTAACATCGCACGTCGGTTCGGAGGCAGAACATTTTCCTCTCTATTGTTCATTATTCATTAGTCATCTGGACTGCCTCTGGGACTATATCCCTGCACCCACACAACACTCTGCTATGGTTCCATTCTCATATTGCCCAGCTTACACTAGCCAAAGGATCCATCAAGATACGAGAGCAGAAAGAGAGACTGACAGAGAGAGACAAAGTAAATTTTCATCTAGTTTGGCCTCCTTTATCTCTTTTTCAAAAGATAATATATTCGTTGATTTTTATCATGTGGGAGGGCGTGGGGGGGGGGGGGGGGGGTGTGTAAGCGGGTGAAAATGGAAATAAATTGCTCCTTTGAAATAGACAGGAGAGCATTGAGGCATGACAGGAGTGGTGTGGGAAGTGTGTTTGCTGCGGTGGGTGGTGGCGGGTGGTGAGCCACGGGTGGGGGGGGATGTTGAGAAGGTGCAATGAAGGGGGAATCATACAAATTATGAGTCGACTGATTTACAGTCTGCCATTATGGAAAGTCACGATAAACACTTGCACATAAAGAAATACTATGACTATAATGGTTTATCCACTTTACAACCTGGCGTCCCTATTTTGGGCCTATATTTATCGTTCAAATATTGCAAAATTAGTTGCGGGACACTGTCGAACACATATGAATAGGGCTTAAGTGGTTAACACAGGCGCACATTTAGACACATTTAGTTTGCCTTTGATTCCCGTTTATCATTTATTGATGTCCCTCTGACTGCCAGTAAGCCAAGTGCAGATATAAGGAAAGTAAAAAAAAAGGCAGGAAAAATTCATGATTTTTCTCCGCCGGGTAAACAATAAAACAGAGCAAGCTGGAGGCAATCCAAATGTGTCTTTTCTCGGACACAAAGTATAATTGAAAGTCAGACAGAGATCGGACAGCCTGAGCTATCACAGCTCATGCAATTCGCTGTAACTGGCAAAAAACAAACATGGGTGGTTGTAGGGTGGGAGTGATGCGTGTTTGTGTGTGTGTGTGTGTGTGTGTGTGTGTGTGTGTGTGTGTGTGTGTGGGGGGGGGCTCTTCAAATAGAGCTATACAGACACACAAAAAAATACAAACTCACACAGTAACCTTTGCACTGACACCTAAAATAATCTTTATCCTCGGTCACTCCTTAATACACAGTCAAATCCTGTGTTCATTTACTGTTGACAGTGTTCAGAATTGATCTGTAATGAGTAATCCTGTAATTCTTTCAACATTGAATTAACAGTGGATTTTTACGTCAAATGAATTGTAATTCAGGGGGATTCCTAGGCAGCATGCAGTCACAAGGGGCCATTCTAAGGCCCTGAGTGGTTTATCACAGACACAGTTATCTCATGTGGGTCAAATTGAATGCCACTGTATGGTCTTCACTATCGCCGTGCTCTAAAGCTGGGGGGCAGGGGGGGGGGGGGCTGTGGTGGGGGTCTGCCATGCAGTAATACGAGCCGTCGATGTGTTGATGGTCGGGGTCTATCTCTGTAAGCTCACACAGAAGACTAACCAAAAGCTCTCCCGTTCCTTCACTGTGTCAGGGAAATTCAAAACCACCGACTGCATTGAAAGACAAGACATTAGCATCCACTCCTGTTCTCTCCCATTATCAACCACCCTCTCTTTCTTTTTCGCTTCTTTTATTGTCTTTCTGTTGCCTCTTCCGTTTCTCTCTTCCCTTCCCCGATGGTCACATTCTATATACCGTCATTAGCCAGTTTTCTCTCCCTTTCCTTTTCAGTGCGATATATGCCACCAATTGTTCTATTGTGTTGTTGCATTGTGTCGTCGTTCGTATTCCGCACGGCAAGGATTCAGCCCAGATGTTTAACACAAGGCATTCCAATTATCATGCTCTATTTTGTCTGTGCACATGTGTGCGTGCATGTGTACAGTATATCTGTGCACAATGCAAGCTCTCTCTCTCTCTGTGTGTGTGTGTGTGTGTGTGTGTGTGTGTGTGTGTGTGTGTGTGTGTGTGTGTGTGCATGTATTTGCTTATGTACAGAACAAAATCTGCATATAATCCTGCATGAAGAAGTTAAATTAAGTCTTTACATGCCGACACACTGGTGACCATCAAAAAGTTTTATCCCCATCTCCCTGTTAATCACTCTCTGTTAATGCGCATCATCGCTGTTATCATCAACATTAGCTGATCAAATAGCCGGCTCCTTTTGGGGCGTGTCAAAAACGTTACGTTTCAGGAAATGAAACATTTCCAATAGATTCAATGTAGTTATTACCACAGACTTTCAACCGGGTCATCCCTATTATCATTATAGGTCATTATCGGACAAAAAAATGAATAATAATGAAAATAGGCAGATCTACAAGGTACAAGCACGCGACTTTGCATTGCACACACTCCGCACAGCTCCTGCTCTTCCCATCCACATTCATATTGCATATACTGTACCCGGCACATGGATAGTAATGTCTTGTGCGGTGTGAAAATATGAAAATGATGAGGTCTCTAAATGAGAGAGCAGAGGAAACACACCTGACGTAGTTCAAGGGGATGTGGTTGTTGTGATAGGACCCTGTGCATCACTCCCACTCCCTGCACCACACAAACACATGCATGCACAAAGTCTGCACGCACGCACGCACGCACAGTGAAGGATGCTGCTTACCCAAGGTGTGATATGGTTGTAGAAGTGTCATTGCTGTCAGACAGAAACCTTTTTTATGTTTTTTGTTTTCATAAATGGATGCTCAAACTTTGTCACATCTACAAGTATCACACGCAGTCTGTGCATGCGCACGCGTGTGTGTGTGTGTGTGTGTGTGTGTGTGTGTGTGTGTGTGTGTGTGTGTGTGTGTGTGTGTGTGTGTGTGTGTGTGTGTGTGTGTGTGTGTGTGTGTGTGCGTGTGTGTAAAGGATGGGGGTTTGGAGGAATTTCTCTGGAATCTTATAGCAGCTGGTTGGCTGCTGGGCTGGTATCCATGGCAACGTGTGTAAAAAGAGTGCAGGCTCTGTCCCTCAGTCCCGTCTCGGTGCTCTATACAAAGAATAACGTTTCAGAATTACATGCTCTCCCTTCTCTGCTTATCTCTCTCTCTCTCTCTCTCTCTCTCCTCTACTCTACTCTCTAATCCACGCCACTACCTCAGATTGCAATCTCTCCGAGTGCAAGAAAAAAAGTATTGCCATTAAAAGCCATTTGCGATTCCACCAGACATATTGATATTTTCGGGGGGCTTTTCCACCTTCATTGATAGTATTACAGTGAAGAAAGGACAGGAAACAGGGAGAGAGAGAGAGAGAGAGAGAGAGAGAGAGAGAGATGGGGAGTGACACGCAGCAAAGGTGATCAGGGATCGGGAATCAAACCCGCAACACACTGTCACTGCAGGCATGCGCCTGGACCGCTAGGTCAGCGGGCGCCCCTGACTTTTTTAACCCATTTAGACCCGAGGACGATTCTACAAAATGTCTTCTAAATCATCATTACCCTATGTTTCTATGTCAGTAGTGCTCAACCTTTTTCATGTCAAGGACCCCCATAATTATCTGTATTTAGCCGCCGACCCCCATCTGAAAATATGTAGTTCCAGGGACCCCCCAGAAGCAAAGACTTGAGTTAAAACGTTCACTCTGAAAGAATATAAATATTCAAAGATTTGCGTCACATTTTCACAATAAAAGAAAAATGGACAAGCTCGTAGCGCGGCACCAAGTGCCACGCTACGAGCTTGTCGATTTTTCTTTAGCTAATGTATAACAAAATGCTTAAAACACCATGGGGTTCCCGAACTTCCCGTCATGAATGGGTAATACAATGCAGACTCTGTAACTGTCAAGACGAGAGGACTAAGGGTACCTCAAATACAATGTCTTATTCCAAATATTATATGGACATGTAAATTCAACCCTGCAAGGATAATTTAGAGAAAACGAAAAAACTGGGAGTAGTTATACTCACCACACCACACCACTAGCAAGGATTTTGTGGAATATAAAAAGATTGACTCACAGATAACCTTGACTGGTGAACATTACAGAAAAACACTAGCTGATGCAACACCAGGGACAGTACGTACAGCCCTATTCACATAAAGTAGCCTATACAATGTGACTTTAAATAGTGAGAAGTGCACAATCCAGCATTGTAACTACTTGAGCATTTCCTGATAAAGCATGCAAAATGAGGAAAATATTTTCTGATATCATACATACTATCATGAGATAACAATAACACCTGTGTCATGTAATGAATTTCGGGTTTGAGATGACAAACCTTGATTCAGAAAATGGTGGATGGAGGAGAAAAAAACAGAAAGCTGGCCATAATTGTATTATTTGACTAATTAATCTGAATCTCTGGAGTGGACCTCAAGACACAGGCAATGCCACAGGGCAATAGGCATTATGTACACATGTAGGGACTAATATGGACATCTGGGGCCCTCCTTGCTGTTCCTAATTAATTTAGATACAAATAATGTACAGTAAAATAATTGACCATAGTGGAACAGTAATGTGAAATTATGAGTAGGGCCTGTGTGTGCATGTGTATAATCTGTATGTATGTGCGTGTGTGCGTGCGTGCATGTGTGCTCGTGAAGGGTGGCTCGTAGAAGATGTGTCTCAGTCACACATTATTATGTGCTGAATTAATATCAATATACTGTATGTATAGGCTTTGATGAAGCCTTTTTTTCAATTTCAAGTAAAACGAAATGTCAGTACTGAAATGATTCATATGCATCAATGGTGGTGTATGTCCATACTCATGGCAATAAAACATTAGGGCAGACCGCAGCTACCAGGCAGTCATGTAAATGTGTGTTGTACACCGGGGGTTTTCAACTGATTCTGAAATAGGGACCTGACTAAGAACCAATCTGGGGACCCCTGTTGTCACGTGTTGTGTTGGGTGGGGATAGGGGCCAAGATTAGTTCTTTTTTGGGGTGGGTAACACACATCCCACTGTTTCTCAACCAACAGTCCACGGACAACTAGTGGACCATGGTATAATTAGGTCTGAATGGGGAAATGTTTCAAAATGTTTGTTAAATGAATTTAAATGTGTTTAAATAAGCTTGAAAATGTATAATTTGCTACATGACACTATGCGAGTATGCAATAGTATACACGCAACGACTTATATCAAGCCCTTATCGTTCATCATTATTTAACTGAAATATGCTAATAGCCCAGTGTTAAAAATCTATTATTATCTCACGGTTAACTTAATTCCATTCTCTTACTTATTCAACATTCCATATTAAACTCATGATATATTAACTGATACTGATTGTATGAGCATCGAGCACACACATGTGATATATATATTTCCTAATAATGATGACTCAACCATGGACCCTATGACCCTATGGGAGCCAACCCAGGGCAAAGCCAGGAGGGGAAAGAAGCGTACCGCCTATGTAGACGTGCTGCGGCACGACAGCTTGGCTGACAACACTGAAGAGCTCAAGAACCTGATGTTGGATAGGAAATTGTGGAGGGCAGCGGTCCAGGAATCCCGAGTTGGTATTGGCTAGCTAGACCTCACTCTCGCAGCAACTAACTAACTATAACTAACAACCAGGCAATCCGTATACACTTCCCCATCTTGAGATTTGAAATTCCAGATTCCAAATTCCAGTGAATTAGATCATTGACAGGTCATCACTCATCATAGGTCACCAGGTCATTCAGTTTCTCAAATAGTGGGGAAGGAAATACAAGTAAAAGACAGTCTAACACCTTTCTATGTTTCTAATGCATGATCAGGGACCACATGCAATTCCTTCACGGACCAGCAGTTTCTACATTACAGCATCCTACCTCCTACACTGCAGCATTTGCTTTTTCTCTACTCTGCTGTGTGCTGCTGGTCTGAACAAGGCTTTGGCCTGAAGCCTGTCCTGCCTGCTAGAACTCTTTCCAGGCCTCATGCTCTTAATCATGAACATCATTAGGTGGAAGAGGGGCATTGTTCGACATACTGTACATAGCAATTTGCAGACAAGGAAAACCCTGAATAACTGAGTGGAAAAACACAACAAACTAAATGCTTACATTACTGCATGATACAATTAAGCAATTTCCATCCTATCATGCTGAGCAGGACCACAATACCTCCATTTTGGATCAAGATGGCAAGAGAAAAAGGGGCACAGGTGGCAGAGCTTCAGCTAAAAAGACTGCTGTACATACTACAATAACAGTGACTAAATTGATGTCTGCCGTTTGATCTATTGACCATTTGCAGACTGCGGCTATCTTCCCATCAGAGTTTGGAAGCACTCGTTTTCAGTAAAGCAATGTCCTGCTGCATCCTGCATTATGTGCACATTCAAAACAGGTGGTACGCAGGGCCGTTGAGTGATATCTAGCGAGCACTTCCAAACTGCAACACTAAAATAATCACCTGCAAGGAAAGAAAGTATAGCTCATAACATGTCTATGGATTGTAATGAAACAAACACTTTGCAGGTAGAAAGAGGATAATTCAAGCTTTTCGTACAGCTGCAATGTTGGCGAGTTTGACGTTATTTAATACAATCAGATAGGACCTTTCTGTTTGGATGAATGTGCTGTCGATAGGAAATTGCACCTGGTTAACACCTTGCCAATCATTTATATGGCAAGATGGCCGCAGTCTGCAATGTTCTAATTCACTGGAATTCAAATAGCCAAATGTCTATTTTCACATTTTTTTGCCTCTTAGGTCATATTTGACAATTTGGACAATGTTTGATTGTTTTTTTATAGTATAGTTTATTCGTTACTTTTCATGTAGTAATGGTCTTATAGAGAGGGTATGCGTGTGATGTCATCATCATAACCCGGAAGTTATGTGGGAACGCAAAAGTGGCAAAAAACAACTTTCTGGTCTCGACAGCCCATACATCCAAACAGAAAAGTCCAATATGATTGCATTAAATGACGTTAAACCATGTTAAACTCACTTTGCCCCTCACTTTGCCACTCGATTTGCCATTCACTTTATGCATGAGCATAGCCTCTATTAGTTTAGCATAATTATAATTATTTCTTTTTCATTTTAGATTAATTAAAAAGGTCTTAAAAGTCCTTAAATTGTCACTTAAGAAATGTGCAGATACCCAGTGTATACAGTACACTTATACTGTATGTTGGGTTGTCTACTCGTGAGTGAGAAAATAATGTTGCACTTTTGCAAAATAATCCGTACTCATAATATTCAGTTCCTTCAGTTGTTATGCCGATGACACTACTGTTCTGCAACTATACATCCCTCTGCAACCCGGTGTCACAGGTAATCTGTCCAGTCTCTTATCATGCCTCTCTGATATTAAAGACTGGATGTCAAATAACTTCTTATACAATTGAATGAAGCCAAATCAGAAATTATATTATTCGGTCCCCCCCAACTCCACACAGCTATTTATCCCTGAGCTTGGTAGTCTATCCTCCAATGTAAAAGAGGTCGCCCGTAACCTGGCCTGGGTGTGATTTTTGATTCTGGCCTCACTTTCAATCCGCAAGTAACACGAGTTGTGCAAACTTGTTACTTCCAACTAAGGAACATAGCCAGAATCAAAAGCTTCCTGTCACCCGCAGACTTGGAAAAGGTTATTCACGCTTTTATCTCATCTAGTTTAGACTATTGTAACTCCATTTACTCTGGCCTATGTAAAAAAAAACTATTTCTCGTCTCCAACTCGTCCAAAATTCAGCTGCCAGACTACTTACAAACTCAAAAAAACGTGAGCACATCACCCCTATATTAGCCACCCTTCACTGGTTACCTGTTAGTTACAGAATTTATTTTAAGATTTTACTTTTTGATTCAGGCTCTGCAGTATGTCTCTGACATGCTGGCTCCCTATAAGCCTACCCGCACACTCAGGTCCTCGGGCAAGGCCCTCCTTGAGACCCCCACAGCCCAGCTCATCACAAAGAGTGGCAGGGCTTTTTCAATCCGTGCCCCCAAGCTGTGGAATGCCCTGCCTATTAATGTAAGACTCGCAAAGTCTGTGTCATGTTTTAAATCCCTTCTGAAAACCCAGCCTTCTCCTAAATTCCCTTTGCTCATCTTATTCTATTTTTCTTCATTATATGTGTATGCCTTCATTTTGTGTTTGCTGTTTTATTTACTGATATTTTGTTGTAGCTGTGATTATGTTGTTGTTTTTACCATGTTTTGTAAAGCACTTTGTGACCATGTCTTGAAATGTGCTATATAAATAAATTAATTATCATTATCATTATCATTATAATCATCTGGGGACCTCCCAGAATAATTAGTAGCGGAAGCTGCCTAGTCTAGGGGGTGCGTGACATTAATAGTGTAATGGTGGTGATGGTGTTCTAATTAGTAATTAAACATACACTATCAACACATTCCTCTGAACTTTGACCTTCACAAAGGTAGGTCAGTTCACTTTTTCCTTTCAAACCATGTGAGAAGGTCATCTTGTATCACTGGCGAGTGGCGATTGGTAAACTACTGCACCAAATTGGAGAAATCTCACCTCACAATCCAGAGAGAGGATTTACGGCAAAGTGTAATTCTGAGTGGTCACCTTTATCCTATGATGAAACATTTCAATCCTGATTCTTCTTTCCTGCCATGATCTCCTTACCCCACTTTCTCATGAACAGGGGGGGGCTTGAGGGGGCCTTAGCACCTCCAAAAAAATCACATAAGCCACCCCCCCCCCCCTGTCAGTGAATACAATTATTTTCTCTGGAATGATTCAATAGCCTGCAAAAATGTATTGTCGTATGGAGGATGCCCCCCCCCCCCCCCCCCCGCACCCTGACAAGGCTGCACTTGGAACATAGGAGTTGAGGCATTACATTTACATATCAGATCAACAAGCTCACAAGGCGGCATTGTGAGCTTGTCGATCTGCTATCGTCACCTGGAGACCCCCCCCCCCCTGGTCCCGCAGGTTGGGAACCACTGTGTTAGACAGCACTCTCCACCACCAACACCAAAACACACCAAATGAGGGAATATGTTTTGGAAGAATGTTGTCCATGTCCCGTCCCTCCAACAGTAGAGACTTTAAGCCAAGGGCTCTATTTTCGTCCATGCATGCTAAACCCCTTATCCCTAAACTTCTGGGTGGGCACTAAGGAAAGCTGGGCATGTATGTTATGTTGTTTTTCCCTTTCATTTACCAGCCAACTGTATATTTCATTAGAAAGTGTCTGCCTTTGCCTTGAACTGCCATTAAAGTTTCAAGTGACATTACTCACCTAAAAACCAGTGCCTGGTCAGTGCTCACTTGTGTGTTATTAGAGGAACGCTGGCACCTCCTGGTGGAGAAAACAAGTCTTATCAGCATGAGAGCTATACTTATGCAGATAGTATTCATTGGAAGTCACATCTTTTACGCCACACATTCTAACATACTACATAATTATGCTGTGGTGTGGCTTTACATGTGCGTTTCCTCATTTAGTACACTGTACATTCAGTATTAGGCTGGAGTTACAGTGTGGAGAACTTTAGACACTTTATAGAAAGTGTCATCAAACCCTTGAAAAAGTGTAGTTCAAACCCACAGCTGTTATAGTTCATTTCCAAAGTGATAACATTATTTTGTGCAGAGAATGGTCAGCTGTATGATGATAAAAAGTTGAGTATGTGAATACCAATGATAGTGGGCCTACCAATTCATGGGATATTGTTTACTACATTGTTTCGGTACTTTGGTGTTTAAACTTTAGCATTCTACTTCATTCTAGTGTTAACTCTAAACAACAACCCCCCTCTCCCTCTCTCTCTCAATTCAATGCAATGTAAATGAAGTAAACTAAAATGCACTAAACCACGGCGAGTGAATAAGAAATTAAGAATTACATGTCGATGAAGACGTGGCTAGTTAATATTATATACGTCTATCTTCATAGTTTTAACACTAAAACCAATTAGTGACGTTTTAGTAGCCTATGATGCAAAATCAACCATGCTAGGTAGCCTACTATAGTAGGTGGTAGTGGTAGAGTCACCTTTTAATAGTCGTTCGATGGATTTGGGTCAAAGTGGTCAAAAGTTAGCTGCAGTTGGGCAGCAGGCTATAATCGGGGTCAAACCCTGGCCTATGGGTCAAAGTTGCACTCGTCTGGTGGTCACTCACAGTCACTGGTCACATTATTAAGTTTAACCGGAAGAGTCCCGACTCCCAGCCCACTGAGCCCAGCTAGAACAACGAACGTTACGAGCATGTAAATTGTAAACTTCCGTTTCTGCGAGGAGAGGCTGGCATTCAGCTGACAACCGTGGAGCACCATAATGAAGAAGATCTTCGACAGCTGGCTGCAACAAGATAGCCAGGCCCACAGACAAGTTTTCCAACATGACTGTGTGTGTGGGTGCAGGCCAGGCCAGTCTGTGCAATAGCGGAACCCTGGCTATGGCTGCTTATCAGACGAGTAGACTCATTTAATTCTACACAAATTAAATAAATATGTGGACAGGGATTTACATCAAACCGCACGAGGCTTGTGTTTTACTGTACTTCATACAGCTTACATAGAAATATTTATATAAGAGTTAAGCTTTAATCCATCATCGTCGCACCAGGGGATGTCGTTTGGCGAGTGGCGAAAGCCGCGAGCCCGCGACACCTTCGTACTGCGTGCGGGATATAATAATGGTTGAGTTGCGTGTAGAGGGGCGTGCCAAATACTACCCATAGAGTGCCCCAAGCGCAGCACTCTGTAGTTGTACAATCAGATGCAGAGAAGAAGGGTCTCTCAACTCTGAACTGAATGAGCCACAACTGGAATTCACATTAAATCCTGATTCATTGGCCATAACACTTCACTGGACACGTTTTTGCACAGGTTTGTGGCTCTATATATTTTCTAATAACACTGTCCCCCCCCCTCCCAGTGAGCTGTGGCGTCCCACAAGGAAGCATACTAGGGCCTTTACTGTTCCTAATATATGTAAACGACATGACTTCAGCTTGTGACTGCAACTTGTTCCTGTTCGCAGACGACTCAGCACTGCTGGTCTCGGACAGGAACAAACTGCAGGTTGAAAAGACCCTCAGCTCTGAACTCGGTAGAATCTGCACCTGGCTCGCTGATAACAAACTATCCTTACACCTGGGAAAAACTGAATCCATTCTCTTCGGATCAAATAGTAATCTCAAAAAGGCAGATGGCTTCTTGGTTAGAGTTGGTGATGATATTATCACACGGAAGGATCAAATTACCTACCTAGGTTCCATCCTGGAGGCCAATCTTTCCGGTGATAAGATGGCCACCAACGTAATCAAAAAAGTCAATCAAAGAACAAGATTCCTCTACAGGATCTCCTCACTGGTCGACAAAAACACCTTGAAGACCTTAACAGGAGCCCTTGTACAAGGTTTCTTTGACTATGCATCCACCTCCTGGTACCACAGCACCTCAAAGGCCCTTAAAACAAGGCTCCAGACCTCCCAAAACAAACTGGTCAGGCTCCTACTTGGCCTCACCCCCCGAACCCACCTCACCCCTGCCCACTTTGACAGGCTGGGATGGCTTAGGGTCGACGACAGAGTACAGCATCTTGCAATGGGTCTGGTCCACAAGATTAGATACACCACCAAGATACCCATGTACCTGTCTAAATACTTCCTTAATGTAAACGAAGTCCACACCCACAACACCAGAGGGAGTGCAACAAACCATGTACAACCCAGATTCGGCACAAACAAGGGACTAAATTCTTTTCGCTCCTATGCGACCAAAATGTGGAACGCCCTACCAACAGTCATTAAGACATGTGAATCCCTTGGCTCCTTCAAAACTGCTCTCAAAGGGCACCTACGGATGGCTGCAATTCGAAACTGGCCTCTGTAAAAGCTGAATTTGTATCTGGATTGTACTATGTTTTTGTATGGACGTGGTGTTGGGTGCCTGCACATATGCACACATGGCATCAACGCATGGTGTTGTGTGCAGGCGCCCTACACTCTGTCTTTGTACTATGGATTGTACTATGTTTTTGTATGGACGTGGTGTTGGGTGCCTGCACATATGCACACATGGCATCAACGCATGGTGTTGTGTGCAGGCGCCCTACACTCTGTCTTTCGTTTTCTTTTCTTTTATCCCCCTGTTCCCCTCACTGTATATATACTTTTTTTCCCTTTTCGCTTCCTATATGATGAATTCCTGTTCTGTTCTTTAACTACATAGAAGTGTCTATTTGTTTGTCTCTAAATGTTTTGATGAATTGAACAATGTGGACCCTGTTGTAAACAAGTGTAAGGCTTAATTGGGTCGTCCACTCACAGTTAACAGTCTTTGTATTGAGTTTGTGCTTGAAATGTACTGTAATTCTGCAAACTGTTAATAAAGATTTCAATCAATCAATCAATTCTCTAGTAGGCCTAGGCGATCTTTTATTTTCCATGTTTCTTGACTTGAACTATAGGCTGCTATACAGATTTATTTTAAATATTCCTGACGCGGGCTGACCTGACTTGAAAATTTGACAAAATGGCTAAACTATAGTAAAAATCCTATTCATAGATAATGAAATAACGGGGAAACGTGTAAATGACAGAAGGGATGTAATTTCATTAAAAGGAGGCTAGCCTATTTCAAACATTGACAAAGGAAAAATAGTAAAATACAATTAGGCTATCAACTCTCAAGAAGACAGATCTGAGATATGTGCATTCAGATTGCATTGTATAAATAGCCTGCAAAAGTTTAAATTCATCCAATGGAATATGGAATCAATCAGTCTAAATTTAAGGAGATAGGAAGATCGTTACACTTTTGTTGGACTTTAGCCAAGCCATAATTATTGGCACTGTAATGAAAGCATCCTACTCTTGTGAATTAGAGCGATAACTGCATTTGTTTCTTTGTAGAATAAGGGCGTATTAATAGGCCTATATAATGTCAAGACAAGAGCCCGAGTAAATATTGAGGCTATTTTAACTTTAGCCCCCAAATAATTTATACAAGGTCTGAAAAGAAGAAGTCAGAGGAATGACAATCAGCCACACTCGCTTTATCTACCTGTTAGATATAGTTTTCATACCCCTCCCATGATTTGTCATTGTCATCATAACTAACGGATGTCAGCATCAGCAATGCCATTCCATAACTTAGAAAGTATGCAATAGAAGGTGCCAAGACCAGACTGCTAATTTGAAATGCAATGTTCAGTTAAACACCATCTCAATTAATCGTTTACCAGTTGCTCTATAATCTTAGCCAAACATGACATTAGCTTGCGATACCTCCTTTGTAAGCAATACATAAGCAGTTTTCCACCTCACTGGAATAATTACAGTAATTACACTCAAAATGTGAGTCAAAGAGTCTAGTATAATTGGTGCAGCCAGTAAATAAATTACTTAGTCATAGAGTAGACACATGATTGTTAGTACACACATCCACAAACACACACACCACCAGATCCCCAAGTAATTAACCCATATGCACGTGCACGCACACACACGCACACGTACACACACCTCTTTGATGACACACAGAACAGAGGGTTTGATCTCCCCACCCCAAAGAAAGGTCTCTGAAAGGGCAATGCATGGGGCATTGTACTTGACCTCAGTGTGTGTGTGTGTGTGTGTGTGTGTGTGTGTGTGTGTGTGTGTGTGTGTGTGTGTGTGTGTGTGTGTGTGTGCGCGTGCGTGCGTGTGTGTGTGTGTGTGCGCACGTGCGTGCGTGGCTTTTGCGTGCCCCTGCATGGTAAAGGTGAATCCATCTCTTTATATGTCGACCTAATGTCATCCAGCTGCTCGCTCACGCACGCACGCATGCACGCAAGCACGCAAATTGACCTCTCCATCGTCCAACATGCTGAACTGCAACACAGGGTCATGGGTTTAGTTCACAACAAGTCATGATCACAAATCTCGACAAACTTATGTTTAATCTTCAACAGAGCATTATAGATCATTTCAAACTGATTCCCTTGGTGTTAAACGGGGATAATGTTTTTTTCTTTTTTGCAATCATGGATCAGCAGCTAGGTCAAAGACCCATGTGTTGTAAGTAAGTAAGTAAGTACCGGTAAGTAATGTGTTGGGGCCCTCTAAATCCCTAACATGTTACACGTACCATAGGTATCCCTGATCCTGCACAAGGCTGTCACAAGTCACAACACATCTTACCACTATATTACTTGTCTTAACCCATTAAGACCTGAGGCCGATTCTACAAATGCCCTCTAAATCAGCACTGTGTAGTTCTCAAACTTGTTTGTGCCAAAGATAGATATTTGTGAAAAATGTAATGATTATACAAGCTCGCAGGTGCAGCACGTCACTTTGTACTGTAACTCTGTTATTTTTGAGAACCGCTATTCTAACCAATGTCCTAAGAGTCTTTTAAAAAAAAACATTTGACGCTTTAATGGGTTTCATTCAAACAATAAGCAGTGCACCCCATGCACATACATTGGTGGTGGTGGTGGCAGATTACAGTAGTATTTCTTTTAAGTATAGAGGTGTTTTTCAATTATCTGTTAGCAGGGGCCACACCTGCAGCTTCAAAACCTTCAAAGAAAAGAAAAGAAAAAAGCACAGACACAGGAAGTGTTGGTTAAGCAGTTGTAGCCCATAAACTCAAACACAGGAAGCCTTACTCCTCCTCTAAATCAAAAACAGCAGAGAGAAAAAAATAATAATAATAATAATAATTTGAATTGAATTGAATTTATAAAAAGAAAGACATTTTTGGATTATTTATTTTATTTTATTCATTCAATTTTCAAATTATTATTATTATTATTATTTTTTTCTCTCTGCTGTTTTTGATTTATTTTATTTTATTTCTGATCCCCATATCTTTTCGTTTTATTTGCTCTCTTCCTCCTTTTTCAAACTATCATTTGATTCTTTGATAAGGATTTAGAGAGTCAATAAAAAGGGGGTTAAGGAATATATAATGATTACAGAGCAGGGAGAAAAGAAACAAAAACAGGTGCGTTTTCCCTTTGTCTCATTTGTGAGCATTTATCGCTTTGCTGATTGACAGTGCTGAGACGCTGTTTCTCCATTCCTTTTACCTCAAATAGCAGTGCTGTGTTTTTTTTTGAGTATTAGTACATTTTCGAAGACTTTCAGGCTGGTATACTACTAGCCTACTTTGTGTTGTGAAGGGACAAGTGACTCCAAGGCAGTCACATCCCTGTTGTCAGGAGCCTACAAAAAGTTAGATTGCAGGATCGCCATCTTGTATTTTACCTCACGTAGCCCCGTCCCCCGATAGGAGATCCAAAACTAAGGCCGCCCATCCGGCGGACGCTTTGGACATTCCCCCTTTGCCCGTACTGTGTGACAATCACAGCCAGTCACCCCATCTAGTGGCCATAGCTGGTGTCACGACGTGGTACGTGCATGTTCATGGTTGGACAAAGCATTAAAACGTTTGGATCTGTGTCATGTGTACGCTGTTTTTGTGAATAACGGCACAACACTCACTGGGTCTATTTGCATGCGTTTGTTCAAATAGTATCAGCAACCGCGTACATGCGGAGCTGCTCAATTGGTGTTTCTTCGAAGTATAGTGTTACTCAGAGACACTGTACTGCTGGTTTGATTGTTTGTACTCTGTGTGGTGGTTTTGTGGTACTGCTCCGTTACACTGTCGTATGGTTCAGGTGAAGAAAAGTCATTTTTGAATGCACAATGAATGAAACGTTTTGAAAGTGGGGAACTTTATTAGTATAAATCTAAATTGGGATTGTTTTATCACACCCTACCATTATAAAATCCTAGCTTCGCCTAGGGTTTCACAATTTAAATTCTAAAAAGTTTCAACTGTGGCTGTGGGATCGTTTGATTAGACCTGTACAGGTTATAATTGATCGATCGCTTACTCATTGTTTTAGCTGGCTCCATTTCGTGAAATTGTTTTGATTTGACCCGGTGGTTGAATTAATTCCATTTTCGCGAATGGTCTTAGTTGCAAGCTGTTAATAATCAGTGACTCTCACTGCTTAATTAATTCCGTTTTGACAAATAGTTTTAATCGAATAGTGGGCTATTTGCTCATGTTTTCAATTAATTCAGTTTTGACAGACAGCTTTGATTTGGCAATCAGTTACTTACTCAGTGTTTCGATTGAACATTGGTAACTGCAACTTGGATAAGGCTTTAATTGAACTTTAATTGAATTTCATTGCTTCAATTTTTTTTAATAAAAGAAAAAAGGAATGAAAGTTTTTAATTAAATTTGATTGATTGAAGTTTAAGTTTGAATTTTATTAGAATTTTAGTTTTTGAGAATTTTTTTTTTAACGTTTTATTTGCTCTCTTCCTCCCTTTTCAAATTATCGCTTCGATTCTTTGATAGGAATTAAGAGAGTAAATAAAAGGGGGGTTAATAGGTAAATAATAAATAACAAAAACAAATATATATCCACTTTGTTTCATTCGTGCGCATTCTTACATTGCTGTTTTTGCTTGATAGACAGTGGAAGGACGCTACTTGTCCATTCTACCTCCCGGTGTCAGGGTTACGGAACAACAGCATTTGTGGAGCTTTTGAGTATTGTTATACTTCCGAGAGCTTTCAAATTACTAGTGCTAAAACCATAGCAGTCAGAAGGTGAACATGGATCCAATTATAGCCATGATCAAAGGACTCCAAGTCACCACTGGTCTATTTATTGATGACACGCCTTGCGTGAATCAATTAGATGCGACCATGACCCACTTGAATGTCCAAACTCTAGCTAATTTACATGCTGAAACCAGAGGCTATACTGAAGCCGAACGGGATAAATTAGCTGGACATTTGTTGGGAAATTTAATCCGTTTATTTGAGCTGGATCTTGCGACAGGCAAAGCACTTCGTCAGCAAGTACAGGATTTAACTGAAAAGGCCAACCAGACCAGCAGTGACCTCCTCAAGGCACAGCTGGAAATAACTCTCTTACAGGGCATTAGTTCCCCAGCTTCCCCGCCGGGGACTCCTCCTTTGGAGGGGGGAAATGCCCAGTTGCGGCAGAGTCTGACTTCCCAAGACACACCCATGATGGGTGTGGAAGGAAGGTCTACAGACCCATTGGTGACCGACCGGCTGGATGCCGACGTCACTCTGCGCAAAGTAACAGACTTGGGTTGGTTGATCAGCACTGATTCCTATGATTCCAGTTATATCATTCCGGTCATGGGCAAAAGCACTGCGTTACTGCAGTGGGACCAAAGGTCCCCTGATGTGACCACGTCGTTGCCCTCAGGCGCGACCTCTATAGTCTATCAACTGCCCTTAGTGGGCAGGATGGAATTTGATGATCAGGAGCACATGTTGATATACAACATCGCTCAGGAAGGCACGGCCGCAGCGCACAAGAAGCGCACGGCAACCCTGGCTAGGGTAAGCGTGCTCGGTCCTCCACCACTGCCAGAGTTCGACGCAGAAATAACTCAAACTCTGGCGCTGGGGGACGCAACCGCAGATCCAAAATTCCACACAGATTTTCGGCAGGTGTTGTATAAGCACGAGTCTGTCTTTGCCAAGGTTTCTCTTGATCGCGGGTTCACCGACATCCACATGATGCGGACCCCGATGGAACCAGGTGCCCCGCCCTCGTGTGTGCGGCAATACAAAGTTCCCCTGACTCTGTACGACGAAACCCCGATTGACTATAGTAAACTGGCCCCTGTGGAAAGACATTTTGATCTAGTGTCATTACAGGCGGCTGACCCAGCCCTAGCCCACATGATGGCGCTCCTTGCTGGTGATACCCCATCACCTATCCCTGACGCAGACAGGGACTCCACAGAGTACCTGGCACAACTGCTGTTAGCAATGGACTGCATGTCACTGAGCGGGGGGCTGTTGGTGTATGCTGTTGACTTATATGCTGCACAGCGTGTGGTCATCCCCCAGCACCACAGGGGGATCCTATTAAGCTTTGGCCACAACTCCGCAACTGCTGGACATCAGGGTGCCCAGGCAACCTGCGATGTGTTGTGTCAGATAGCTTATTGGCCCAAAATGCACCAAGATGTGGTTGTTTATGTGAAAGGTTGTCTGACTTGTTGTCAGTCCCAAACTTCAAGTCCAAACCCCAGAGCGCCCTCACAAGAGAGGGGAGTTAAGTTTCCATATGCAGACCTCCAGATAGACTGGTTTGGGCCATTTGCCAGATCTTCTCAGGAAAACTTGGCAAAGAGCATGCAGGTCAGGAAAGCTTCCTATGACTACAGGGCCTCGCAGGGCCAGATCAAATTACACATGCCCCAGACAATCACCGAACTGACCGACTCTGAGACCAAAACCTCTCTGTGGCTGCTCTACATTGCAGAGCGCTTGGTCGTGTTATATCTAGTCTATTTGAGTTTCTCACTGAAATAGTTTAAGCGACATAGGATCCTGTTTCCCGTGAAACAGTAAGAAACTTCCTCCCCTACCGAAACGGGATGACCAATCAGTGTGTAATTAGTAACCTTTGTTTACCTTCTTTTTATTTTATTCTTATACTATGAAAGCTACCTCAAAATGCCTATACAGAATACTGACTCCTATGATGAAGGGTTGACCTTTTAATTCGACCCTGCTTCAGTGTGAGACATGAGCAAACTACAACTCACTAGTGAAACAAATCCAACAAATAGATACGTTAATCTGTCACAAATGTAGCTACTCTTTTTGTTTACTTACATTAGATTTTTGAGCCATTTTGCTCCTTATATTTTGTTATCATTTAAGTCTTATTTTTACCGGACAAAATGTTTACTTACATTAGATTTTGAGCCATTTTGCTCCTTATATTTTGTTATCATTTAAGTTTCATTTTTACCAGACGAAATGTTTATTTACACTAGATGTTGAGCCTTTTTGCTCCTTATATCCGGTTATCATTTAACGAAAGTATGATTTCCTTGCTTCTACTCTGGCCCTTGTTCCATTTTCTCTTCTCACTGTCACCCTGGTTTGCCAGTTTTTAGACCAGCACAACTTTACAAATAGAAGAGGGAGCTCAGTGTAAATGACTTAGGAGAAACCATGTCGTTTTGGGTGCATGATGGGGTCAATGAGACTCTGACCCGCCCGCAATGACATGATTGACATTGCTGTGTGTTTTTCCCCTGGGAGCCTGCCGTGCTCAGGGAAAAACCTTACACCCACCTGAATGACATTACAGACACCGCTTCCTCCTCCTCTATCAGGGATATCATTCCGGGCAAACCGGAAACCTTGCAACACACCTGAAATGACACTGTTGCGTTCCTCTCCTGGGAGCAAAGGATCGTGCTCGGAAAAAGCTCCCTCTCTCTCTCTCTCTCTCCCTTCCCCATGGATGCTGATACAGGCCGAGGAAGACCTGCACCCAGGTTAATGACATTACAGACACTGCCTCATGCCTCCCAGTTCCTCCTGGATTCTACTCTGCAACTAGCGGAACTCTGCATCCGCCTGAAATAACATTACAGGCATTGTTTTCCTACCGCTCCCCTGTGCCACAGATACTACACTGGGCACCCAAGAGAAAACCATGAACATTGACAACACATTGGCCTCAAATTGACAGCTTGTCACAAATTAAGTGCGGGATATGAAATAGGACAAATGAGGGTCCACGGACGTTGTCTCGTGCCCCCTCATGTGTCCTAAGGGGGGATTATGTAGCGTGAGGAGGGGGGTGTTAACTGACAAGGCACAATTTGTGCTGAACAATGAAAGGATGACATGGCACCAAAAACCCGTTTTTGGTGAGTCAGTATAATTAGGAGAAACGGCAAAGTGTAGCCCTCAGTTTGACCCCGTTTTAACACTGCTGAGTACAGGTGTATGACAAAACCCAGACCGGACAATGTGTCACGCTATCTGAAGTGACCACAAGGTTGACTTTTTGACCAAATACTGACCCTAACAAGGAGACTCTCTGCCACATGCATGGCACATGCAACTATAGCACGAACACCAACAGACACGCACGCTGAGTGTGGATTTGATGCACATCACACACCACTGATAAATGTGTTATTCAGCAGATGAAAAGTGTAATGTTCTTATTGTTGATTGCTGATTCTATTTTTCATTTTCTAACCACTGATTTGTGACGTGTGCATTTGTGTGCATTGTGTGTGTGTGTATGTGCGTGTGTGTGCGCGACGCGCGCATCTGTGTTAGCACTCAGAGGAGTGGAAGGCGAGATGGTCAACGGAGATAAGAATGAATAATGACCACAGGATGTTTTTCCCGTGTGGTAAAAACTGTTAATGAAGAACTGCTAACTATTTTCTTTAAGTCAGCAGCTTAAGAACCAGTTTAAACCAGTTTTGGGAAAGACAGAATAGAGTCAGACCCCTTTCCCATATAATGAAGGTGTCAACTAAGACACGATGCTCTTTGACGGCGATAGCTCTGCTGAGTGGTCGCATCAACCCAGCTGGCCGAGCGCATGCAAGCGGGCCCAAACAACACAGCCACCTATGCGCTCCCTTACGCAGCTCTCCGGAGCGGCTGGCCTACGCGCAGGCAGGCGGTCCAACAGGACAGCAGACAGGCAGTCGGCCTGAGGACAACCGCCTAGTCTAAACGGCGATTATAGGACTTAAGAGCAGTCCTTGTTAATATACCAGTTTAATGCGAGTTTTACTCTGAGACAGTGATGACTTGTTACACTTTAACTTAAGAAGAAAAGTAAATTCTCGCGCGCTGCATCTGGACCAAGTGAACTTTTCCTGGCAATGCAGAACGCTTGAGGACCGCCGTGGAAGGCTGATATTTACAATCAGGTGGGTCGGACTGATTGAACATCTAGCCTCAAAACGACATTTGGTTTGATAGGGACCTTAGGCGTATAATATAGTCTAGTTGTAAAGAAGAGCTCTCTTTATAGACTATGATACACTGAGGCCTTCATGCCACTCTACCCACCAAGCCTACACGCCCTCTCTCTCTTTGCGAGGCGTTACTCTCCTCCTCCTACCCTCTTTTCCATTCTTGTGCTGCGTATACTGTAGCCTTCTTTCATTCATGCAACATGTTTTAAAAGCGAACCTATTCCAATCTCATGACGTGTTCGCTCATTGCTATGTGGTTTTTATGCCATTGTAACCAGTAATCGATATTAATAAACACTCCTTTTGATAGTACAATCTATTTTGTTGGAGCAGTTTATTTGGTTCATGATTTACTGTATATCTGAATGTTGCTTATGCAAAAGGGAATTCTATTGCATTTCATTTATTCAAGCGGTCCAACAACTCACGTCCGACAGACAGACGTTTTTGATGTGATGCGCTGAAATAGCTTGAATATTCCAGAGTCATTTTATTATGATTTTGGAATATCATTGCTGATTAATCATATCGAATTAATCCACTATTTCACGGACTACACTTTGTACTGTAACTCTGTTATTTTTGAGAACCGCTATTCTAACCAATGTCCTAAGAGTCTTTTAAAAAAAAACATTTGACGCTTTAATGGGTTTCATTCAAACAATAAGCAGTGCACCCCATGCACATACATTGGTGGTGGTGGTGGCAGATTACAGTAGTATTTCTTTTAAGTATAGAGGTGTTTTTCAATTATCTGTTAGCAGGGGCCACACCTGCAGCTTCAAAACCTTCAAAGAAAAGAAAAGAAAAAAGCACAGACACAGGAAGTGTTGGTTAAGCAGTTGTAGCCCATAAACTCAAACACAGGAAGCCTTACTCCTCCTCTCTACTCACAGGAAGACTGCATGTATGTGTAACGGTAATAAACAGGTACAGAAAGTGCTCAAGTGGGCGGTTTGGGGGTCCTGTCGCTGACGTGCTTAGAATCAGTAGTGCTGGTCGATGGAGGTATATGGGTATGGGATGGCGGGTGTCATTGTATTTGTGGGTTTCAACAGTGTATCAGTGTCAATGGCAGATTGAAGAGTTTAAATACAGAAATATAATCACACTCGTGTGAGGGGCGCCCGGTGTATGTCCACATGATGTCTCACATCGACATTTAGTGCCCTAAGCAAACATAAAGGTCCATAGACGTGGCTGCTATAAAATATATAGTTATAATCTTCAAAAGCCAGGCATTGGAGGGGACAGGGCCAGCGCCCCTCAGAAAATTGCAATTCGCTTATAATCATTCAAGATGGAAAGCAATGTAAAGTCCTGCACGTGTGTGCATGTGGTATGGTATCTGTATGCACATATGGGTTGGGGTCAAAGATTGTTGTAGCTTACATTTAGAGAGTGACTTTTACCAGGCAACGGTGATGACCGAGTACCGGGAGTGGGAGTGTGGCTCCAGTAATGTATTCCTGATCAGCGTTTAGTATTTCAGCTCTATTAATAGGACTTTCACAGTACCCCCCCCCCCCCCCCGACGTACACAACTCTCTGGTGAGCCTCAAATATCAAAACCCAATGCCTCTCTGACACAGTCTCTCGTCTTGCACCCAAGCAACTGTAATGTTTTATGGAGAGACGGCTAGCTCAGTGCTGATCTATGCCATCAGCGCTGAGCTATAGCCATCTCTCAATAAAACACTTCCAAGAGAGACAGCTGGTGGCTGACCAGTCCTGATAAGTTATGGCCATCGTGTCGGGGAGTTTGACACAATTGGACACAAATGGTAGTTGCCTTTATTGGTTTTTGAATACGGGTTAGAGGTGGCTCTGTTTTCTTTATTTATTTTTTGTCTTTGTTTGATGGGTGATGATACTCTCTCTCTCTTTTTCTCTCTCTCTCTCTCTCTCTCTCTCTCACACAGGGTGACAGCAACCTCCTATCAGAACAGTGTCGTTTGAAGCGTCAAAAAGAAAAGGGCGGAACTGCTGCCGCTGTGAGACAAACAGCCCTCCCTAAACCCCTGCCCCTCCTCTCTTCCTCCTCCTCCCCTCTCGTTCTGTCTCTCCTTCCCTCTCCCCTGCCAGCCCATCTCTACCCCGGTGGCATACAGTAGGCAAGTGAAGTACTCATCTCAGAGGGGACAGTGTTGACAGAGTGTTGACAGAAACAGAGGGCCGTCAACTTGTGAATCGACCAACCACAGGAGCCCCCAATCTCCTCAGCAGGCTGGTGCTGTCATTTTATACAGGACCTTTGAGGGGTTTCTCCGAAGGCTGTTTTGAACATTGGAGTTCACAGAGCGGGGTGAAGTGCAGTCATGGCTCCCTTCTTGCGCATTAGTTTCTCTAACTTTGAAATAGACCCGGGACTGGCCTACCACGAAGAGGTGCTGAGCCCCTACTGCGCTGTCTACATGAAGGAGGTGATAGACACAGGTCAGCTACTCTACGTTGTGTTTTTTACTGTTTTGTCAGTGAACGTCTGTGTTAATACTTAATCCCAAGTAGGCCAATGCCCAACGACGGGAGTCCCCCAGGGGTCTAATGGTCTATACTAGGGCCCCTCCTCTTTTCAGGCAACAAATGTCTTCACTGAAAATAGCCGATATACAAACTCAACGTGTCATGCTGCAAGACGTTGTGAGCTTGTAGATTGACTATCTCGTCCCAGAATGTGGGTAAACAAAGGACAGACAGAGGAAGAGAGAGATGGAGGCAGGTGTGTAAGTAAAGATTATGATGAAACTCAGAGTTACTATGATAAGTCGGGCTTCACTGATTCACTCTCTCTCCAGTTATTGTCAAGAGACCTGTGGTGACGTTGTCTTTCAATTGTAAACTTGATACTTGATATATGAAAAGTGTCTGTTCTCAGTGTAAAAACAAGGCTTGCTGAATGAATGAATGAATGAACAAATTTAAAACAATAAACTGTCCTTCACCTTTCAAGATGTTAAGTGTGACAGCAGGGCAAGTCGGTTCTCTGGGTTGATAACGGACAAGACTAGATGTCTTTGTTCTGCTGCTGTCTATCTTTAACCACGGGGTGAATAATATGACAGCTAGTGGTTCTAAAAACAGTCAAACAGCGTGTCATGGAGAGGAAAGAGGAGGGATCTGCCGTTTGGGCCCGTTTCTTTTCCTCTTCTTTAACCACAGCACTCACACTGCAACATAGCAGAGGAGACCGCCTGTGAGTGTGCTGCGTCTGTGTGCGTGTGTGTGTGTGTGTGTGTGTGTGTGCGTGCATGTGTTTCAATGTTATTAATTGACCATGGAATTTAGTTTTCCCACTTTCAACGCTCCTCTCTTGTGTGTGGCATTGCGTTATCTTTAGCCATTTGTAGATGTGCATAATAGTCTTTTCAGAGCAAAAAAGCGCAGTGCTTTTAACCAAGAGTACCAAATAGGCCCAAAAGGCTTTCTGTGGACACAGCCCCTGTTTGCCAAGGTGTTTCTGAAGCGTCCGCAACTATAGCAATTTGCCTGATCGGCCCTTATACCTGTATTATACAGTAGCCTACTGGCACGAGTGCTTACATTATTCAAATGAATTGCCATGCATCACGTCAGGAATCCACTAAAAAACATGAGAAATTGTTATAAAGGGCCTTCGAAAATGCCCAAAATACATACCAAGGAAATAATAATAATAACTATTTTGTAACCCCATTTTCGTTTCACACTGTGCCACTGCCAATGCCTAAGATGTAATCCTGGGTGCTAAACTCCCTCCGCCAACCTCATGCTGGACAAAGTTTATTGAAGCTTAAATGTGCGTGCCAAAGCAAACCGGACGAACACAACTGACTAGCGCACACGCAGCGGTATGCAACATCTTTCAAGCAACAGGGCTTTTCTTGGGGTCTGATACTCATGGCTTTGCTGTTGATGCTTCCCCTTTTTCCTAATAATGCCCAATTCCTGCTTTAGTTCTCGGTGTAACTGCTGAAATGTCTTTCGATGTTTCGGTTTTCCTTTCTCTTCCTCCCATATAGAGCGTCGCAGTCCCGCCCCCCTACCAGGGACCAGGAAATTATTCCCTGTTCATTTGCCTCATAGACATTTCAAAAAGTATTTATTTAAAGACCTTTTAAGCCTCGTACAAAGCCAACTCGAGTTGTGACAAATCATGACAACAAAAACTATTTTTTGGGCCGAACAAATAATAAGAAAAAATACACTTTTTTTGTTGTTTTTCTTCTTTGTAATTATTTGTTCGGCCCAAAATGTTGTGTTTGTTGTCATGATTTGTCACAACCAGAGTTGGCTTTTTCCGTGGTGTAATCGTCTTTAAATAAATACTTTTTGAAATGTCTATGGGAAAAATGAATGAGTAATTCACTACTGGTCCTAGCGTCGTCATGAAAGGGGGCGGGACTGTGACGCTCTATAGCTGGAGCTGAAGCCACAGGGCCACTCGCTGATGGTCAGCTGATGATTCTACAGAACCGATGATGAAAAAAGAAATCAGAGAATCAGGATTTTGCAGTCCAGTTTTAACTAGGGGTGCACGATTATGAAATTATGACCGATATCCGATCTCCGATTATTTGCAGGGTCATATCTGCCGATACCGATTCTGACCGATTCCGATATTATAGGATTATAGGATGGAAACAAGCCTATAGGCCCTTGGGGCTTGGGCCCAAAGCCTGTTAATAAAGTATTAAACCAATCAATAAATGGCCTTTTCCAAGTGTCTGTTTTCACAACTGAATGACTACTGAATAAGAGTACACTTTCTTTTTACTTAAGATTACTAAAGATTTTACATCATAATGTATGTAAACTTGTTCTAGACTAGACACTTTTGATTCATTGAACTCAATGAAAAAAAAAGTAAGCTGGTGAAAACCGATTAAATAATCTGTATTCTTTTTTAGACCGTTCCGATACGGCATTTTTATGGCCGACATGGCCTATTCCGATTAATCGTGCATCCCTAGTCTTAACAGTGTGAAGTGTACACCTTATCTGCACTCGTTTGTTTACATACTCAGTGGAGTTAAGAAACAGTTTGTCCTTTGTGACCGACTCTCTGCTCAGTGCAAAGTGATACTGCAGCCCTGCACAGAGATATGAGAGCACGCCGTCTAAATGTCACATCACCAAAGTGTGAACGACAACACAGGAACTGATAGACAGCGTGGGTTGAGTTCTAGGTTGTAAAAAGAAAAAAGAAAATGAAGGTTTGTAGAGAAAAATACTCTATACATTGAAGCTGTGTACAGCAGTGGTTCCCAAACTTTTTCATGTCAAGGACCCCCAAATTGACACCAATTAGCCCGCCGCTGCCTGTGGACCCCCATTTGAAGAGATATGCCAGGGACCCCCATAAGAAGATTTTTACGGCTCTAGCAGTGATTGTCAACCCGTTTGATTTCAAGGACCCCCAGTTTGACATGCATTAGGCTATGGACCCCCATTTAATGGCATTTCTATCTCTGGGACCGCAATGTATATTGTAAAAGTCAATTTCACTCTGAGAGAGTGTACAAATTGTGGTTCCATTTGTACACTCTCTGAGCTACAGACCCATAATTGTCCATTTGGTTCCATAACTATCATTTAGCGTTGGACCCCCTGGAACTCCCTCAAGGACCCCTGGGGGTCCCCGGACCACTGGTTCCCACCCAAACCTTTTAGCTCAAACCCAAAAGAGAAATTAGACGTTTGCCCCGGGACACAAACTAGTGAAAATAGCAGATCTACAAGCTCACAATGCATCACTGCCATTACTACTTCTTAACCTTCCTTTGGAGATCTAAGGGTGTATACTCTTAATGCTGCATACAGTATAAGAGAGTGTACAGGGTTTGACTATGGAGCTGACCTGTTTTGACATTCCATATGTTGATCTGACCTCATCAAACCCTGTACACTCAAGACATGCTCCTTATATGGCCAGTACAGAATTCATTCCATGTTGATCTGACCCCCCATGCCAAAGCGCCAGCGCTCGCCCAGCAGTCTTACTGGTTTTAATTGACTAAAACATTTACTACTCACTATACTCTTGACAAATAGGACCATGACCCACACATGGGTCCCAACCGACTGTTTGGGAAACAGTGCTATATAGACCTATAGAGGGAACAAAATGAACACCTGCAAACTGCCAATGCCATGTTAATTTCCTCTTTGCTGGTAAATTACGGAGATAACCCAGTCACTCACTCAATATTAGGAGCCTACTTCCTGATTCGTCCGATTTCTTTTTCATACAAGAAATCAGCCTGGAAACCAGACGAATCAGCCAGTGAAAAAAGAAAAAGAAAAATCAGTGTGAAGTGAAGGGCGCTCTTATCATCATATCATCATCATACATCATCTCACTACGGCCAATCAGAATTTGCATCCTCACCTTCACCTTCGCCATTCATGGCCTACTGCAAGTCGGCAGCTCGACAGAGTGCATTTCTAGTATGATTCTGTATTGTACATTATGTAAGTGGATACATGCGATATTATGCCACATAGAGGAACTAGAGGAAACATCTCTTAAATGTTGTGTAGCTGGATAATCACAGACAGTGCATGGTCAGGTGGTTAAGTGTTTACAGCCGTAGCCTATATCCGCTGCAGTGCAAAGCACCATACTGTACTGTATACGCAGGCCTTATGGCAACACATAAGCTGATGGAAAAGATAATGTCACGACATGAATTAAAATTCCCATTTGAATGGATTATGTGCGCTAAGCATATAGGAGAAAGATGGGAACAAATCGCAGGCATGCTAGACCTGTTTATGTGGAGGATGGACCAGGGTATCTATCCGGTAGCACAGACAGGTTGGGTAAATAATATACTCCTGCCTTTGCCCTTCTCCAAGGAACCAGCATTGGCTACATTGAAAATGAGGGCCTGCCCTCAATTGTACTCAATTGTACCCAACTCGGGAGTACAATAGAGGGGCAGGCCCTCATTTTAAATGTAGCCAATGCTGGTACTTTAGTTCAGACTAGTCATTGGTCCAACAAACGACAACATACCTCAAACCCTAACGTAACCATAACCGCAAGCACGGGAGCAGCGCATGTTCGAGCGGTTCCTGCATGTTGGACTAATGCTCTGTCGAAATTACCTCCTGAGTTTAAATAAAGGTTATGATGATGATTGCAACTGTAGTTGTTCCCTGGGCGCTGTACTGTCTGTGTCTCCTACAGAGCGTTGCAGTCCCACTCCCTTTCAAGACGACGACAGGCCCAGGAAATAATTAAGTTTTCCCATAGACATTTAAAAAGTATTTATAAAAAAATCTGTAAGCCTTGAACAAAGCCAACTGGGATCGTGACAAATCATGTCAACAAACACAATATTTTGGGCGAAACAAATAATTACAAAGAAGAAAAACAACAAAAAAGTATTGTAACCTGCCCTTTTTTTCTTCTTTCTAATTATGTGTTCGGCCCAATTATCTTTTTGTTTGTTGTCATGATTTGTCACGATCCGAGTTGGCTTTGTTCGAGGCTTACAGATCTGTAAATAAATACTTTTTGAAATGTCTACGGGGAAAATGCACAGGGAATTATTTTGTCGTCTGCGATGCTCTATAAGTAGTTAGGATGGGTACATTTCCCCAAGGGCATGATAAAGTGTATAAACATAAACAAACAGATGCCCTGAGACGGTGCAAATCCTATAGGCTTTGCGTGTCTCTTCCCATCTTTTCTCCTACACCGTCCTCAGTCCTGTCTGCTGCTAAAGCTTAAATGCATGGATCCGTTTGTCTGTGTGTGTTTTCCAGAGAAGGGCCAGGTGTACAAGCAGAAGAAGTCTGTGTACCCAGAGTGGAACAAGACGTTTGACGCTCACGTCTACCGAGGGCGCGTCATGCATGTGATGGTGAAGGACCGCACGGCAGAGCTCAAATCTGAGGCCACGGTGGCGCTGGACATCCTGGCGGTACGCTGCAAGAAAGAGGCAAACGGCAAATTGGAGATGTGGGTCAGTATACAGCTGTGTGTGAGTGAGATGTGGGTCAGTATTAGAGATGTCCCGATACTGTATCGGTATCGGGAAAAGTATCGGAAATAATTTCCCGTTCATTTTCCCCATAGACGTTTCAAAAAGTATTTATTTAAAGACCTTTTAAGCCTCGATCGTGCAAAGCCAACTCGAGTTGTGACAAATCATGACAACAAGCAAAAACAATTGGGCCGAACAAATAATTAGAAAGAAGAAAAAACACTTTTGTGGTTTTTCTTCTTTGTAATTATTTGTAAACATCTTTAAATAAATACTTTTTGAAAAGCCTATGGGGAAAATGAATGGGGAATTCACTTTTGGTTCTCTCGTCGTCATGAAAGGGGATGGGACTGCGACGCTCTATCATTTAGTTAGTCAGTGTGTGTGCGTGTGTTTTAGCAATCAGTCTAAACTAGTCTAATCAGTCTAAACTAGACTAGACATCATAATGGTATCGCCCACCACCACTAGAATGCTTCCCCTTTTTCCTAATAAACCCCAATTCCTGCTGTTTTTGGTATAGCTGAAATGTCGTTAGATGTTTTGGTTTTCCTTTCTCTTCCTCTCCTAGCTGGAGCTGAAGCCGCAGGGCCGCATGCGAATGGAGGCGAGATATTATCTGGAGAAAAGTGGTGAGTGTCTCAAACTTCGCATTTCTCAGTTCAAGCAATTAAGGTGTGGAACTTGTGACAGGACTGGCATCACCATTCTGAGGCAAGAGGCTTATAGACTGGCATGTGTTGATTTCGTCATCTAAAACGAAGACTACCTTTTTCCACTGACAAAAACTAAATGGAAACTAAATAAAAACTAAGCTATGATGACTAAAACTAAGACTAAATATATGGACAATTTGACTAAAATGTTAGGAAGGGACTAAAGGACAAGAGATCCAGTAAGAGTCATTTTACACTTAGTTGTATGCTGAGAATAGCCGATCTACAAGCTCGCAACGCGTCGCAACGTGCTGTGAGCTTGTAGATCGGCTATTTGCAGCAAGTGTCATTACGACGGCATCAAGGCCCGCCAAAATACATTTTAGTCGACTAAATCAACTGTATATTTAGTCGACTAAAATCCTATGATATTTAGTCGACTAAAACTATGCTAACACTAATACATTCCAGGTGACTAAATGGGACTAAAACTAAATGAAAACCATTCAACAGACTATGACTAAAACTAAAATGCTGAGGCGTGTGAAGCTATACAGGGAAGATCCTTCTCATGTCCCTAAATATAGACTTGGCAATTAATGCTGTTCACAACAGGTGGCCCAGCAAGTGTTACCGGGTAACAATTTATTCAGGATAATAACACTGTACACAAATAGAAGATCACACTCTGTAATAACTAACACATGCACATGGAACATGCATGTGCACACACACACACACACACACACACGCAAAACTGTAATCCTGGTACCGTACTGTATTACATTTTTAAATGCCAGTGCAACTAGATAGATTATCTCTAACTTTGGCTTGACAACAGGTCAGCCAAAGCCCCTTCGCCTAACACACACACACACACACACACACACACACACAATTGCTCATGAGCATGCACTATAGTATGCATGCTGAGCAACACTGTCTGACTTAATTGTGCCCATGACTTATGACGCGTTTTCTCCATCGTCTTCCAATTCGATATTCGACCAAAACAGAGGAAGTGAATCGTGCCGTGTCAAAGTGCACACGTTTAACCTTGCACAACATTGGCGTAATGTTAATGCGTGTGTTCGGTCCCGTTTGACAGATTCCGCGGGTCAAGGCGAGGCGGACGCGGAGAGAGAGGCCGAGAGGGACAGCGAGGGTATGTTCGCCCTGCACCACCGACGCGGCGCCATCAAACAGGCCAAAATTCACGTCATCAAGTGTCACGAGTTCAGCGCCACGTTCTTTCCGCAGCCCACCTTCTGCTCCGTCTGCAAGGAGTTTGTCTGGTACGGATCCCTATAGCCTCCATCCTCCTCTAGAACAGCGGTGCTCTAGACGAGGAACTATATTTCCGCACTCACTCCGTGGGTGCGGAAACAGTAATATGCACATATTACTGTGTATGTTTCTTTTCCCTTTTTTACCTCCTTCATGATGAATTCTTTTTCTGTTCTTTGGCTATATAGAAGTGTCTATATTTGTACGTCTCTAAATGTTTTGATGATTTGAACATGGTGGACGCTCTTTTAAACAAGTGTAATGCTTTATTGGGTCGTCCACTCACAGTTAACAGTCTTTGTATTGAGTTGTGCTTGAAATGTACTGTAATTCTGCAAACTGTTAATAAATATTTCAATCAATCAATCAAAAAGCAAAAATAGACGATCTACAAGCTCAAACAAGCTTTTCAGCTTGTAGATCATCTATTTTTTTGCTATTTTTCAATTGGAATCCTGAATAAGTAATTTTTTTTATTTAATTTCAAAAGCCTTTCAAATGCCTTTAAATGTTATCTTTATAAACTAAATACACATTGGACAAAAAAAGGCAATAACATTTTAATACTCATTAAGCTACTAATGTAGACTGAAGTAATTAAAGCGGGTCATGATTGCAAATCAATAATAATACCAGTATTCTGATATTAACCTGAGGGCCACATTAAGTGAAGGTGGGGGCCGCATGTGGCCCATGTATGCTCTAGTCTAGAAGCACAACTACTGTGATGGAAAATGATAAATAATCTCACATTAGTCATCTTGAAATGTACCCAAAAGGATTCATGGCTTCTTTGTTTTCACACCACAGGGGACTCAACAAACAGGGCTACCAGTGCAGACGTGAGTGGCTTTTGTGGTTTTTACTTCCTTTGTCACCAAGTTAGTCATACCACCCCCTGACCGCTTCACCATGTCATCTGCCGTCTGTGTCATTCTGTGTCACAGAATACAATGGCCAATGTCAGCAAAAGGCTGCATCCAGACTCACAGAAGTGTTGTTCATGTAGTTTTATTCAAACCAGGCGCAGGGCAAACCACAAACGTGTTTCGGCCAAAGGCTTCCTTGGCGTGATTGCATGGTTTGCCCTGCGTCCCGATTTGAATAAAAGTACCTGAAGGACACTTCCGTGGGTGCTGGCGGGCCTTTGCTGATATTGAACTCTTGCACGTGCACCTGGTAAATAGTTACGTTTTTCTTACAGAATGCAACGCTGCCATCCACAAGAAGTGCATTGACAAAGTCATCGCCAAGTGCCCAATGTCAGCGATCAACAGCAAAGAGACAATGGTACGTACGTCAGACCTGTTGGTCCACAGTCATATCCATTCTCCAATGATACCATTCAACAATGAGTTGATTCTTCAGACCATAGCCATATGTGATTTCTTAGCAGGCTGACATATGCAAGGAGATGTGTAAACTTTTCATAAAGTCCCTCGTTTTGCCCTCGTTTCATTTCCTCTCAAAATTCTTGCCTGCTTGCTCTCATAATATGTGAAACCAACAGAAAATGCCAACCCCCACATTGAGGTATAGTGCACATAGAGCAAGCCATGTGCCCACCACCATGGTTCCAGGAAATGGTTACAACATTGAAATTCAATATAGGTATTAGGTACAGTTCCAATAGTTTTCCCCACCGGCGTAGGGTCCATTGGGCCACGCGGGCCGTGCCCCAGTCAGTTTAGAGCTTTCCCAGTCTAACTTTGAAGAGAGGGGGCCAAAAAACTAAGAAAAACAACAAAAGACGGCCTACTTTGGCAGCCCTTGTGCATTCTGTTAGTATAGCAAACGACAGCATGCAAGCCGCCTTTGTTTTAAAGGCGCCCAGTCAATCGCCTGGCTTGCCCACAACTCCTTGTCTAGACAATAAATAGCATTACAGACCATGTGTGTAAAAGAGTAAAGAAATTAGTATAAATTTTGCACATTTTGCCTCAAATTTCAGTTCTACTACTAGCTTTCAAACCACCTGCGCCACTTGGATTGAACCATTATGCAATGTCATCAAGGGCATTCCGTTTGATGGAGGGACCTTTGTGAATTCACTGTGACTACCTCAATAGTACACTGTGACAGGCATGCAGCTGTATAGAAGTCTGTTTTCACTGTGTGTTGCAGATCCACAAAGAGCGCTTCAAGATCGACATGCCCCACAGGTTCAAGGTGCACAACTACAAAAGCCCCACCTTCTGTCAACACTGTGGCACACTACTGTGGGGGCTGGCCAAGCAGGGGCTCAAATGTGAGGGTGAGAGAGGACTCAGTACTTCATCCTAACGTATTGCAGCACATGTTTCACCTCATCCTGATATACAGTGACATGAGCGAATTAAGGAGCGAGCAAGCAAGCAAGAACCTATGTTTCTATGTCAGTGGTTCTCAAACTATTTAATGTCAAGGACCTCAAAGATTATATGTAATTGGCCGCCATCTGAAAATGTGTTGTTCCAGGGACCCCGCAGAAGCAAAGATTTGAGTTAAAAACGTTCGCTCTGAAAGAATATATATTTGAAGATTTGCGACACATTTTCACGATTTTTCAAAAATAGCTACAGTAAGGGGTTCCTGTCCTGAATGGTTTAAGTTAAGTGGTTAATGCGAGACCTAGTTTTTCAGAAAACTGTCAGGATTTAGAAGACATTTGTAGAATCGACCTTAGGTCTAAATGGGTTAAACCCCAGCATCTGTATTGTGGGGAAGGTTTTTGCTGACAATAGCAGATCGACAAGCTCACAATCTTGTCGATCTGCCGTTGTCAGCAAAAGCTTTCCCCACAATGACAGAAAACAGAAAATATACTAGCATAGAGCCCTGAGGGACTCCACTCATATGTGCGTAAGTGGTTATGGGAGACCAATCACAACACTTGTTTAATTCACGGAGAATGTAAACTGATTTGTAAAGCATCAATGTAATTTCCTTGAGCGGTACTTCCGCCAAAATCCCGCAACTTCCGCCCAAAACAAATGATAGCGTCTACAGCGTAGGTCTTGCCCAGCGTGCATTGAAGGAGGAAAGTGGCAACCAGTCCTAGGAGTCAAACTTTTTAAGAAAGCATTCTCAAAGATTGACCTACAAGGGAAATGGGGTTAAACGCAAACCACAATTTAACAGCCTCCTGATTGTGTCATTAAAAGCATAACGTTAGGCAGCTCTGTCATGATTGTCTTTATAAAAGTACAAGAGTACAAAAGTGGTAGTAGAATTACAGATTAGAGAAAATATAAATATCTCTGCTGTCTGGAAGAAATCGCTCCAAAATGTTGGAAGTTTCTTTTTCAGGAAATTAAGAAAACCTCATATATTTTTTAAATATATTGTCAATTACTTGCATAGGGGGAGGGGCGGTGGAGTTAGCTGCTTTAGCAGACAGTTTGAGGGTCCAATATGGAGTTAAGAGGTTTTGCACTTTTTACTACTTTTTATTGGTTCAATATCCTTTTAACCAACACACAGAAGCAAGGGTGTTCAATAGCACTGATTTACCGGCAGCAACGGTATGCTCAATTACAGTATAGTGAGAGCTTTTATATTATCAGTAACTATCCACACCTGGGTAAAATGGGTACATTAAGGTTTGTATACCAGGCAACCAATACACATCTGCTGCAGTTCCCTCTACACACTTGTCACATCATAATCTTACATTTCTAGTTAGTTGGATCAACATCATCATAATTAGTCTATCTAAAGGGTTACATAATATTAAACAACTCATATTCTTACATTGATATTTGAGAATATTAACCACAGCTGACTTTTTTTTATTTATTTTTACAATCTGCAATAATGTAACAATTAATTTGTTTCACTGCACTTTGAGCACTACTGCATTCATATTACTGTCATGCCAACAGATGTGTCAACTGTGTAACTGTTTTCTGTGCAGAATGTAGTATGAATATCCACCACAAGTGTCAGAAGAAAGTTGCAAATCTCTGCGGGGTCAACCAGAAACTGATGGCAGAAGCTCTTGCCATGATTGAGAGCAAACAGCAGGTCAGTGGGGGCAAAAAGTCTACAAATTCTTTGGCATGAGGCGATGCCGTTGCAATGCATGATTTATTTGCATTTACATTCATGCATTTTCAGCTGCAAGCTGAAAATAGTCGATCTACATAGACACCCACGCGCAACAAAGCATAAAATGTCTTAGTTTGACTACTCTCTTCTCCCTAACATTTTCCGACAAAATTTTCAGTATACTTAGTCATAGTTTTAGCTCATCATAGAGTTTTCATCAGTGAACAAACATGTTTTGCTATAGTTTTAGCAGACCAAATTACACTGCACACCACATATTTATAATTTGCTAATACTACATGCAAATCTCTTATACCGTATAGGCTAAGAGTTCCAGAGACGTGGAGACGACCGGTCGAGACGGGCCAGTAGGTGTGGATCAGCCGGGTGTTGTCCGTGCACCGTCGGGGCTCGTGATGGGCTTACCTAAAATAGCAACCCTTGCACGTCCAGGTGAGATGAACTTTTGAAGCCAAGGTCATTCATGTTCATCGACAGGGGCTTTCATCTGGTCAAACTGAACTAAATGCATGCGTTTCTTGGGGCTAAATGCAGAGCCTTCTATTGGAGAGTTGCGTCAATGAGGGGGCAGAAACCATAGATATATATAAGAAAGGCTAGATGGCTGCTGGCCAATGGAGAGCAATGTCGCTACGTGGTGGCCATCTTACCGAGGTGCAGGGGTGGACTGGCCACAGGACGTACCGGTCATATTACCAGTGGGCCGCGACCGTTCTTTTAAATTTTGAACAGGCAGGCAAAGTGAGTGACACATTTTTGTCCCAGTCCAGCCCTGCCGAGGTGCAGCATAACATTGTGTCTGGTTTGTTATAAACGTCAGAGACATCCGCATACTTTATACGCTTTTATATGACATTCATATAAAAAATACCATGAAGCAGATAAGCATCCTGAATCACGTTGATAATGTTTGAAGATTTGAGCAAGTTATGAATATTCTTGTTTGAGCTGCCATAGAACACTGTACTAGTGTACTGTAGCACCTCAGCAAGATGGCCGCCAGGTGAACTACGTCAGAGACGCCGCCTTGAGCCATCTAGCCTTTATATATATCTCTGGCAGACACAGCAACACTCACGTCACGTGGTTCATGTAACTCGAAACAGTGACAAACGCGTGTACAAATCTTTTGAAAATAACGCAGATCTACAAGCTTGAAGATCAGCTAATTTTCAAATAGCCTAAATATATAATAGTGGTTAATGTAGCCTATGTTTTGTAGGCCTAATAATAAATAAATATCTACAAAGTAACTAGTAACTAAAGTAGTATATTTGCCTCTGAGATGTAGTGGAGTAGAAGTAAAAGTACAGAAAATCTGAAATACTCCAGTGAAGTAAGAAATACCTCAAAACGGTACAGTACTTGAGCAAATTTACTGAGTTCATTTAATTTACACCACCGCTCAGTCTCATGCAGCTCTCCTCACTCGACTCATCTTGTTTGCTCCACTTGAAAATAACTGTTGCAGTGTTGCCGTGTGCGTGTTTGATACCTTGCTATATAGTTGACAAGTGTGGCAGAGCCTCTGCAAATGGTTTTGAGCCATAAATATGACTATGAGGCACTCATACTGTGATCTGGCTTAACCTTTGTGCAGAACTAGAATTTCTCTGGCTTAACCTTTGTCCAGAATGGCCAGAAAACAATCATGAGTGCTGCTCGGAAATGCGCTGCATTTGAGCCAACTTAACAAGGAGGAACAATGGATTCCAGGCTCCAGCCATGCATACAGTATGTGGTCGCTGTCGTGTGGAAACCTTGTATGTCACTGTGTTCTAAATAATCTAATGGATCCAATGCAGTTATTTAGTCACAAGCTCTTGTTAATACTTACCAATTTTAACAAGAGCCAAATTTCCAAATTTCATTTTCACAAATATTAGTTTTTACAACAGGCTTCAGACACGCCTCCTCAGGAGACTTGGCTCAGATCTGGACCCATTTAATTTCGTTGCGACCACATGCCCTTGCTGGCGTCGACCCCAGGCAGGGTTTGAACCCACAACCTTCCACATGAAAGGCATATGCTCTAACCACTACACTAGGACGGCCACAAAAAAAGCTCATAACAGGTCGCATTGCGAAGCGTTGTGAGCTTGTACATCGGATATTTTTGTTACTTGTGACACTGACTGCAGTATGACGAAGTAGAACATTATTTTTTCGAAACAACATAAAAACAAACTATGGAGTATGGAGATACAAGGTTTCCGCCCCAACAGCAATGATATGGAAGCATATAGTACTACAGAGTTGTGCGCGCACACACACACACACACACACACACACACACCCTTCCTAAAGGCAACAACTATACTGTAAAGGGCATATGATGTATAATGTATATGAAACTTGACCTTGCATTCTTCTCTAATCAGAGATGCAGGGTATAGCATGGGACAGTCCTGCAGATGACATCACCGAGGAGGAGGAGGAGCCTGAAGAAGAACCCGTCTACGCGGTACCCAGAAAGGAACACAAGTTCAACATCGACCAGTTCAAACTGCATAAGATGCTGGGCAAAGGCAGCTTTGGCAAGGTACTGTACTGCACAGAGAGAAGAACAGAGGTACAGTAGAAATGTATAGAAGAAGGAGTATGGAGTGAGGATTAGGAAGAATGATGGCACTACTGTATGTCACATTCATTTGCTTTTGCAGTAAAAATCCTATATGTTTATATTATATAACTCAATCAAGCAATATTAAAATCAAGTAAGGGATGAGACGTCGAGGGACAGTATAGATCAGGGCAGGCAAACAAAATGGGAACAAGACGGGCTCCAATAATAACGGTGTGGCTTCCATATTCAGACTTTGTGTGCAGGCCATCTATGACATATGAATCCAATCCAGTCTGATCGAACACCCATTGACTTCCATTAGAAAAATCAAAGTGAAATATGAATAATAATAATTAAAGTGAGTCAAAAGCTGCAGTATTTGTTTCAAAACATGCATTGTGTGTGTGTGTGCGTGCGTGCGTGCGTTGTGTGCGTTTTGTGTGCGCGTTGTGTGCGTGCGTGCTCCAGGTGTTTCTGGCAGAGCTGAAGAGCTCTGGTGAGTTCTTTGCAGTGAAGGCTCTGAAGAAGGACGTGGTCCTGATGGATGACGATGTGGAGTGCACTATGGTGGAGAGGAGAATCCTCTCCCTGGCGTGGGAACACCCCTTCCTCACACACCTCCACTGCACCTTCCAGACCAAGGTATATATGGAGCACATCTGGACCGCACAGAGACTCACGTTCCGTACACATGCTTTTTAGCCTGCATATATACTGATACACCCCTGAAGATGAGAGATATTGTCTGTTCTGTGATCTAGATGAAATTGAAAACGAAGTTCACTTTTTGTTTTACTGTCCTAAATACGATGACTTAAGGGATAATATATTTTGGTTAACAAGATGTCTTCTATATGTGGGGATTTCCTAGATTTAAATGACTACTGTATGTAAAAATGGAGATACGTTTTGCCAAAGGGACTTTCCTTGTAGCAGATTTTATCTGTCAAGCTTGGGAAAGAAGACAGAGTACTCTGTATACATCTGAGGTGTAATATAATTAATTATGTAATGTAAACATGCTGTAAAATGCATGAATTATGTAATTGCAAATGTGAAAATGGTGGGTTGGGCACAAGTTGTGCATGACACGAAAATAAATAAACTATCTAAACTATCTATCTATACTAGTACATTAAGTACAACATCCTCCGTCCACCACTTGTTTTCCCTGACCTGTCGGCCGGTGGGTGTGTTCCAGGAGAACCTCTTCTTTGTGATGGAGTACCTGAATGGAGGCGACCTCATGTTCCACATTCAGAACTGCCGCAAGTTTGACCTGCACAGATCCACGTACGCTGTTATACCCAGTTATATACCTGTAGTCGGTGCCAGCACTACTCTGTTTTTTGCCTCGTAATTCCTCAAGCCAACTCTGTGTCCGTCTTCTTTCTGCGTCTATATCATTTATTTTGCAGGTTTTACGCAGCCGAGATTGTCTGCGGGCTCCAGTTCCTGCACTCTAAAGGCATAATCTACAGGTAGGCTGACCACACAGAATTGGATCAGATAAGGTGCAGTGGTATAGCTGCCCACCACAGCAGAATCAGAGATCACAGCGCTACGAGCTTGTAGCTATTTTGGGAAAATCGTGATTTTATTATTAACTCAAATACATTTTAAAGTGAACATTTCTTTTTAACTCAAATCTTTGCTTCTGGAGCTCCCTGGAACAAAATATTTTGAGATGAGGGAGGTCCTTGACATGAAAAAGTTTGAGCAATTTTCAGAATCGTCCGGTTAAATAATTCCATATATTTTTTTCTTTCCCCTCTTCTTTGCAGAGACCTGAAGCTGGATAATGTCCTGCTGGACAATGAGGGACATATAAAGATAGCAGACTTTGGCATGTGTAAGGAGAACATGCAAGATGACACGCTAACCTGTACTTTCTGTGGGACCCCTGACTACATCGCCCCCGAGGTGATTATCACATTTCTAAGTTACAACGGAAGCTCTGATTTCCATTAAACATATGTCATTGCAGACCAACCAGAACAACCACTGAGATATAAAGAGCATGCTCTAGTCTAGAACTACAGTAAGATCATGATATGAAACATAATGTTCTAGAACTGAGATCACTGGTATACTCATGTCACTACGAAAAGGAGGAGCACACTTCTAAAAATCACGCTTTGAGTTTGTTACAGACAGTAAATAGTTGTGCTATACTCAAGACAGAGCTGGTGTGAGCTGACATTATTAGGGGCGTGCTGCATGTGACATGTGCCCGTGTGTTTTTCTGTCAGATTCTCCTGGGTCAGAAGTACAACAACTCAGTGGACTGGTGGTCCTTTGGGGTGCTGTTGTATGAGATGATAATTGGCCAATCTCCATTCCATGGTCGCGACGAAGAGGAACTGTTTCAGTCCATACGGACAGATGACCCCCGGTACCCCAGCTGGCTATCTAAGGACGCCAAGGACATCCTGGTCAAGGTCAGACATTGGACTCCATCTAGCACCCAGTGCAAAACCGGCACTGAAATGCTAGTTTTTTACCAAATGTATTTGCACTCATCTTAGCACTGAAATACATGACATGTCATAATCATGGCAGTTGTTGTAGCGACTATACTTCTTCCCATCGAATCAAATAAACAATAAATAGAATCAACAAACCAAATGTATATTTTGGCTCCTACATCAGTCATGACTCATGACGCAACGATGGCCTGATTTACACATTTTCTTCGTTTACAATATTACAAATATAAAGTGTTCACTTCCAGGGCCACGTACAGTATGTACCCGAATCTTCCGTATTTTTCAATAAAAAACATTTAATTTTTTTCCGATCGGGCGCGTAGTTGAAAGCATATCGCGAAAATGCTTTTTATTGAACAATATGGAAGACACAGGTGCTTATATACCCTCCCGAGCAGAATTGTAACATCTGTGGCCCTATAGGGTGAGAGCTTTATATTTGAAATCTGAACGTTTATAGAGGTAAGGGATGCAAATGGAACGACTCCCAGCCAGTGTGTAGACCAGGTTGAAGGTCCACCATGACGGACAAACGTTATGTGAACCATTGGCTACACTCATCTGTGTGCCTGTGTGTGTGTGTGTGTGTGTGTGTGTGTGTGTTGGTGTGCACATAATGCACCAGGTGCAGGAACACAGAACGCCTACAGAGCACCTACAAGTCTGTACTGGTGTGTGTGAGTGTGAGTGTGTGTGTGTGTGTGTGTGTGTGTGTGTGTGTGTTGTTTGTGAGCTCATGCTGTTCTTTGTTCTATAGTTGTTTGAGCGGGAGCCAGAGCAGAGACTAGGGGCGAATGGTAACATCAGGCACCACGACTTCTTCAAAGACACCGACTGGGATGCCCTGGAGAAACGGCAGGTGGAGCCGCCCTTCAGGCCAAATGTGGTAAGACTTTTTGCAGTAGAGCCGTGATAAAATAAGTTGCTTTTAATCGATTCATCTGTTCACTATTTTTGATTTGATTATTTTTGTATGTAAGTTATTTGGTACCTTTACTGTTGATCGACTAATTGATAAATCAGTTATTCGTTTCAGCCCTACTTTACATTTAAAGGTACAGCCATACGTAGTGTATTTTAGGACAGAGAAGATAGGGGAACAGGTCTACACGTGTAGAAAAATCTAGTCTGGTAACAAAAACTCCACCATTTTCCTTTGCCGTCAACGTTTCAATCTGAAGAGCTTCATCAGGAATTTATGATGATGATCTTGAAATCGAAACGTTGACAGCAATAAAATAAATATAAATAGTGGAGCTTTGTGTCCGCTGTGCGGACTTTATTCTTGTCGTTTGTCCTGCGTCTGCAGGGCATTCATGTATTTAGCTATAGCCTACTTACGTGCACATAACAAATCTTCCCAAGACGACCACGAGATCACAAATCGGGGCAGATCACGTTATTTTCAAATGATCGCAACCGGGGAAGCAAAAAACGTGATCGGGACATCCCTAGTTTCAATATGATATCCATATCATGATATTTGACTGGATATTGTCTGTGATTTGGGATATTGTATACTATTGTGATATGTGAAGTGTACTATACAAATATAAATATCGGATCGAGACATGCCAACAGAACTGATGTATTTCATGGTTTCTGTCGCCGTCGCAGAAGTCGGCCAGCGACTGCAGTAACTTTGACAAGGAGTTCCTCAACGAGAAGCCCAGGCTGTCGTGCGCTGACCGGACCCTCATCAACAGCGTTGACCAGACCATGTTCAAAAACTTCTCCTTCGTCAACCCGGGGATGGCCCGTCTCAAAGGGAAATGACCGCCTAACGACGATCCCCAAAACCTGCCGGCAAACCAGCCACAACAACTTCGAACGGAGGACAATATAGACCATGAATGTTGCGAGACTGATCTTAAACACTTCTACACACGCTAGCAACAACAACCGCTTTGCTCAGTGAGAGACCTGGAACAATACATACACAATATAGCGGGAGATGAACTGAGTTTCACTGATTCCCCAAAAATAAATGGAGGTACTGTACACATTCAGTGTATTTTGTAGCAGTTGTACAAAAAAGGTTTTGGACTGAAGGACAATAATAAGAACAATTTGTGCATTTGATGCATACTGAGGTTTGGTTTCCACTGTTGAGTTATTGTTAAATTTGAATAGTTCACTATGATCAAATATAGTCCAATATCCTGTTAACATACAGTAATGGCTAGAGATGTAGCCAGGGTTTATATGTTTACACGTATCTCTTTGTTTTACCTCAGAAGTTTTTGATTTATGTAATGATCCTGCTGAGTTATCCAGAACCTATACTGGCAACTGTAGATTGTATTGTATCTTCATTGTGTATCCGGTACAATCAAACTACTTTTTTAGACCTCTGTCCCTGTGTGTACAGTATTTGGGCGGCTGGGGGAGGGGGGTTGCTTATAATCAAAATGTTGCTCTGGTTCAGAGCTGGACATCAGCACAGAAGGGAATGTCAAAAGCCAATGAATACATGTACCTTACTTACTGCCTTAGGCTATTTATAGACTGGTCCTCACTGCTCACTCTTGACGAATTAATTATAGTTGAATTGGTTATGGTCCTTTAATTGATTTGCCTCTCAAATATGTTTCTACCCAAAGGATATAGCTATACTGTATACAGTAGAGTACTAGACAGTTAAGCATGCGCACGCTTCTCAATTTGTGTCCTTTTGAGTCTGAGCCCCATGGGCAGGCTACCCTGGTTTTCCATCTGATACGGCATGTATATGTGTCAACGTAATTATTCTAGTGATCAGATGAGTGTTGCATGCACTTGTATTTTGTATTATGCATGATACAGTGCAGCCATATTTGAAATTGGGCCACTTCTTACTTCCTTCCTTACCAATTATATTAATTTAATTCTGTAGTCTAGTCTAGTCTGTATTGCCTATAGCCTCGGTCCCAGCCTTACTCATCTGCGAAGAGAAGAGCAGTGCCAACATGCACCATAGCAGCATCCTGACTCTTGTTTGACCAGAATGGAACACAGCCTTATAATTAATAATTAGTCACTGGTAAAGGAAGGAAGGAAAAAAGGATGCCATTTTGACTGTCATGCATAGAGTGTATTTAGAATGATGGCTGGTGAATGCAATCAACATGCTGGTAGGATAGATAGTACCCAGGGGTCCCAAGGACTGGAGTTCAGAACAAATAAATTAATTCCAAATTTGTCATCAAACAAGCAAAGCAATGTATGAGCCCTCCATGATATTTTCTTACCGGTATGTTTAATTATACTGAATGAGAACTGGGTTTAACTCGTATGACAACTGTAGCTATACAGTCGTCAAGACAGCTAGTCTAATCTTGTAGGTCATCAATCATGGCAAATGTGGCCTATTTTTTTTGAGTGGTGCAACCACTCCTACAATCAGCAATGTCCATGTACCTACCTGTGTGTGTGTGTACCTGTGCACATGAGCCTGAGTATGTTACTGATTTATACCAGTAGGGGGCGGCAGAAACAGAGGGAGGGGTAGTGCTGTGTAATGAGAGAGAGAGAGAGAGAGAGAGAGAGAGAGAGGGGGGGGGGGGGGGGGGGAATTGCACCACTCAGTTCACACGTGTGTGATTTTTATTAAACGCAAACCTATTTTCGCGCGCGCACACACGCACGCACACACACACACACACACACACACACACACACACAAACACCTTGAGACACATTAGTTGGCCCCGAGCCCAAGAACACTTTGACTGTACTGTACAACTGTCAACTGCCAGTGTAAACACTTTGAACTTGAACTAAATGTATACAGTATCTGCATTGAAGGTGCCACTGTTGATGTAGTAATGCCACTATCCACTCCTGCAGGTCAATTAGTCAATATGATTGACATTATTACAAACATTATTTGTAACCTATATTTTCTGCAGTGGTGTAAAGTAACTACGGTACAATTTGTACTGTACTCAAGCACAATTTTTGAAGTACTTTTACTTTACGGGATTATTTCCAACTTTCTATACTTTTACTCCACTACATCTCAGAGGCAAATATTGTACTTTTGACACCTCTACAATTATTTGAAAATGTTAGTTACTTTGTCCAATGTACAATGCAGTATTTACTTTTACTAAAGAATGTCAGTACTTTTTTTACCACTGATTTTCTGTACTATTATTTTCAACTCCGCTGCACAAACTAAACTTGACTGACCACATTCTTCCACACATACAGTACAGTACATGTCATACTGTAGGATAGTATACAGTAATGGAGCAATAGCATGAAGCTCTTAGGCATGTCATCTTCTAGAGCAGAGGTTCTCCACCCATGGGTCGGGACCCCCATTGGGGTCGCCACATGATTTTGGGGCGGTCCGCAATTTAAGGACCTTTAAAATAATTAAACGATTATAAAGAAAGGCCATAATACTGCATCAAAAGTAATAAACAAACTGTAGCTATAAAAACCGGTCAGACATTGGCCAAATTGTCAAATAATATAAGAAAGAGGCCAACAAATTTACAATAGTTGCGACTTGCGAGGTGAGGTGCTTTCACGATATGTATCTGTGGAACAGAGTCAAACACAATGTAACTCCTCAACTCCGTCCTACAAGTGCTTGGGGTGGGGTGGGGGGGATACCCAGTTCAAATATGATGAAATATGATTATTTTGGGCGGTCGAAGTATGATCATCTTTGGGGGTCACGGCCTGAAAAGGTTGAGAACCACTGTTCTAGGCCAGGGGTTTCCAAGTTCTTTAATATTAACCCCCCCACATTGGCTTTCATTAGGGCATGGCATCCTGAAATAATGTTGATAATACATTTGGATTAAATTAGATTGTCAAATGACATAATTGTATGATACATAGTGGCAATATCCGTTTGTCTGTAGTGACAATTGTCAGAATAGTATATAGACAGTAGACACTCATAAATGTTTTCTCCGTTATAATAATGTATTATACTATTATACTAGTAGGTCTCCGGACCACACTTTGAACTTTACAGATGCCACTTGCAATCAGAGATGGGCAGTATTTTAAATACATGTACTTGAAATCCGAATTTTCTGTGTTACAATTGAATACAATTTCAATTAGGCTATACTGCCCATCTCTTGGCTGTTTTTGCACTCATATTCCTGAGGGGGGCGCACACAGTCCACATTTCAGAGAGCGTAGGAGGAACTTCAACTCGGTATCAGAGTCAGCAGGAGTTTCCCGGACAGCCCCCCCCCCCCCCCCCCCCCCCCACTGTCCACTGTCCACATGACTATCTGAGTCATATGTGTGGTCAGTGGAAGTGAGTCATGCTGGGAATATGTTTTGATTTTTTTTTTACTATTCTGTGCTCTGCTCTAAAAAAAAAGCCTGTATCTCCCGTCCGTCCGTCCGTCCATCCATATAGTTAGTCACCCCACGCCTCTATATATGGCCATGCCTCGTGACATGATCACACCTCCATATTTATATAGTCACGCCTCATGACATCATGCCTCCATATATGGTCATGCCTCCATATATGGTCACGCCTCTTGACATCACATCTCCATATTATGGTCACACCTTGAGACATCACGCTCCGTATATGGCCATCTCCATAAATATGAAGATCACGACACTGCCCTCATCTAACCCTGGATAACATCTGACCTCAAATTTCAAACCTCAAATCCTTAAATCTCCATATGGAGCTGACCTATGTTCTGACATTCCATATACTGTATGTTGATCCCTCCCCACCCGTCCTTCCTGCTCTGACATTCCATAATGTTGATCTGACCTCCCATGCCAAAGCGCCAGCGCTCGCCCAGCAGTCTGCCGTCTGTCGTCGCCCAGGCGGATGCGTGCACGCGACGTCTCCCCTTTAGGGCGAGGTCGCTTCTCGCGCTCAGGGCGTCTTACTGGTGTGTTGAATTGCAGTGCGTTGTGAGCTTGTACTTGTAAATTGAATATTTTCACCTATTAAAGTGATTTTTGTGAAGGAGGGAGACGCCTGGCGGGCCATAACAAATTCTATACAGTATACAGTAGGTGGGTAATAACCGTAATATGCTACCACTCTGTACAGATCGAGGAGCAGCAGGTGGGATGTGGTTTTATCTAATCAGTTACAATCCGCGTCATCTTTGAGGATGTTCAGTTTCAATACAAACATACGTCTTCAGTTCTGCAATCTCTCAAAGTGCTGCTAGATAGCCATAATAACAATCAGTGTTTACTGTTTTCATAATGAACGTTTTTCGTCATAGTTATTTTTTTGCCACCTAAAGTGGGATGCATACTCTAGTTTTTAGGTGATATTATCTATTCACCGCAGTGGTTGAGAAAACTACAACATGATGTCACTGAGCCGCAGTGATAAGAGACTGCAGTCACCGCTCACGTACCCAGCACATCTTATCACCTTAAAAATGTATTTAAAAAAAGTATAAAAGAGTATACATCCCACTTTAATAGAATCAGACAAATATACCAGCTACAGTATATGTTACACAAACAATGTTCACCTCAAATGCTGCTGCTGTAGTTAGTACACAGATAAGCGTCACAACCATTTGGATGTAAGGACAGACAACTACAACCTCTTTGTATCCACAAATTACAAATAACATATTCATCTTCTTAAATATTTAAAGTTAGTTTACCTATAGAGCTACACTTTAATTATGCTTGCAAATTAAACTATTTAAATAAATATACTATTTGTGTCCAGTATGGAGGTTTGTTGCTACCCAGTATCTTTTTATCCTGTGCTACATTTGTCTTAAGAAGTCCTTATCATGGTTATGTTCGTGGGTCAGGTAATGAGAGCTAAAAGGATAAAGAATCGTTATGTCAGATACGTCAGTCATACACTGACATTGATATAACAGCAACTTGCATTGCATGGCAGGTCCGAGCAAAATCGCAGACAACAACAAATCCAAATATATCTATTTCAGCATTGATTTGATTAGTTTCTCAGTGAATTAAAGTTAGCTTGTCTGCAGATCCTGTGTTGTACGACAGTGTCACTGTGATTTCTTAGCTTGAAAATCAGTTTAAGTGAGTTACACAGTGACACATTCATGAGACAGATCACGTAGTTAGGCTTAAAGGATGTAAGGTGATCCTAGATAATGACATTACAGCTGTCTGGTATACTTAAATGAACCCCAGGATCGGTTTTGATCCACATACTTCCATCATGGGCAGAGGCTTGTATGAGGGTGCCTATATGTGGTTCCCAAACGTGTTCATGTCAAGGACCCCCAAAATGATACTCCTTAGCCTGCGGACCCCCCATTTAAAAATATATGCCAAGGACCCCCATGAGAGAAGAGTTTTACGGCTCTGAAGTAAAAGTGTTGGGAGCCTGCAGTAGTAAAAAATAATTTCACCCACTATCCCATCTGAAATCATGTGATGTTACTAAGTTGAATCTGGATAGTGGATTGTAGCCTTAACCTGGATGAAAACCTACAGTACACAACTCACATCATAGCCTTGCGTGAACTCCATGGACTACAATGTTGTAGTCCAACTCATGTTTTACCCATTGTGGTTTAGTCAAGTTCAAGTAGGGTGTTTCACATATTGTATCTTACAATTACATAAGTGGTGTGTGGCAACGCTGGGGATACCACATTTGATTTCGCCTCACTGTATCAAAGTTCTCCTTTTCATATTGAGTCTACTGACTATATCACTACAGCTATTGTGGAACATTGTGCATTTTACCTGCCGAAATTCTGACCTGGCGATCCACAAAGCATCTCTCTCTCTGGCTCCTCCTTCTGGAAATGTATGCATGCCTTACTGTATGATGTTGTGGGTTGTTGTGACACATGAAGAACCCACGTCTGGAAGGACACGGAAAGCAGTAAGTAATCACATAGAAACAAACAAATCATTAATTACAATGCTTACACTTTCAACTGGTCCCTCGTGCACCCTCCAAAATACAATGGGCTATATCTTGCGCCACCCCGGCCTTAACCCTTATCCCTAAACTTATTTGCCATTTTTTACAATTAAAAAAACCCTTTTAAAATAGTTCTAATATAGCTGATCTACAACATTCTCAACGTTTCTGGCCGGGGACCCCCAGAAATGCTTTGGCAATGTCTCTGGACCCCCACCCCGCCCCCTCCCGACCCCCAATATAAATTGACTGCTACAATAACCTTAATAATAGAGACAATGAATACACCATAAATAAATACTGAAGATATAATCATTAGGGAGGTGTATGCATGTACTATGTATTGTGTACAATGTGTAAACTCTTCATTTCCATTTTCCAACAACTTTTTTTTGGAAAAGAATATGGGGACCCAACAAAATAATTTGGCGACCCCCTGAGGGGTCGCGACTCACGGGTTGAGAACCCCTGATCTACAAGCTCACAACGTGTAGATCGGCTAGTTGAACTATTTTAAAATGATTTCTCAAAATAGTAAAAAATGGCAAATAAGTTTAGGGATAAGGGATAAGGGTGGCGCAAGATGGAGGCCTATATGTAGATATAGGTTTAATGGTGCAAAGTTAAACCTCATTGTCCTGACAGGTCATAGCCTGTCGTTGCCTCTCTCTGACACCTGGCCGATCCTTGAACTCCCCCACTCACTGCGACAGAAGGATTGCGTGGAAAACCACGGGTTTTGTCTGCTATAAATCTATCAAATTAAAGTGCATTTCAAAGGGCAATCCATATACCGGTAAACAAATTGGAGGTCAGGTTCAGTATCAAGCATTGTATTTGCACAACACAGGAAATCCATTTTGACCTACGTCACATGGAGTCTTCAGAACAAGCCCTACTCATGTGACTGATGAGTAATTCTGTGTTTTTGAGCCAACTGGCTCCGGCCAGAATCTGCTCGTTTTGTTGCAGTCAGTGTCATATTATAGAAAGACGTTAAGGGGAAGTGGTTGACCTCTGTGAACCGCCAGGGACTGGTAAAAAAAAGAAGAAAGAAATCGAGTTCACACTACGTACGTAAGAATCTCTTTGAAGACAACATTTAATTCAAATAATGTTTCACTAGCTGGCACCACATTGTAGGGGTGTGTGTGGGCCAAATCAATGTCTTTACACACGCTGCGGTAAACCTTTTAAACCAATATTTTTATACTGGAAGTCAGTGGAGGTCAATTTGGGCTGACACTTTGCCCAAATATGGACATGATGATGATATCTGACGTCATAGTATATTTATTGACATCATAGAATATGGCCGATATCTGACGTCATGGTATTTATTGACATCATAGAATAGATTGCTGACGTCATAGACGTGTTCTCTTGTTTTGTTGCATCTTTTCAACAGACCAGTTAGGTGTTTGCCAGCGATGAAACACCAGTTTGCCAGGGAGAGATCTCTTGGCACATCTGTAGCTTTTAGACTGTCCCCACATTCCTGTATTTAAATTGCAGCTGCAATGGCCATCCTATAGTTAGTCCATGGCCATGGTTTGTTAGTCCAACAAATTATGCCATTCTAAGTCTTTTTCACTTCTCTCCGCAGTTGCTGCCACATTGTAAATGCTTTGAGGAAATTACACATCCTAGACATAGAACAAAGTTCTTGCGACCTTTATCTCTTATTTATTTATTTTATACTATTTATATAGAGCTAGAACATGGAAGATTCCACCAAGCAGTGTGAGGGCTTGGATACAGGCACAGTGCTGTCTTGTTAACATGCTGAGGCCTCAGTCAAAGAAGCTGCCATTGTCTGTTGTTCTGGGCCTCTGACCAAGTCTCCACAAAACGCATGCACGCACGCACGCACGCACGCACATGCGCACATACACATGCATGCATAATGACTGGAGGCTATTCAGAATCATCAAGTTCACAGTGCATTGAGGTGACGTCACAATGTATGTCTGGGTCACAAAACGTTTATCTTAACATCACAATTACATTACACAAATATATGGCTATAAGTCTTTAGCATACTCGTTCTCATCACTTGTCCACAGGAGTCTTGAAAAACAATAAAATGTACAATTAAGATACACAGTAAAAAAAATATTAGTCAGACTGACAAAGTCATTGGTCATATCATTCCAGTGTTTTCCCTCTCACTGAATAACCACCCTTAGTAAACTAATACTTTGTTGACCAGGGTCGGCTGCTCTGCACTTGATCCGCTATCTCGGACCAAAACCCAATATCTTTGCTGAAAATAGACGATCTACATACAAGCTCAAATACGAGCTTGCAGATGGGCTATTTTTGGAAAATGTTCCTTCTACTAAGAAGAATATGAATACTAGATTAGGGTTCCAGTCGACCAGTCCCAGCAAGCACGGTCAGGACCTGGACGAATTAGGGACGTCTTGATTATTTGTGGCCAGATCAAGTCGAACCAAGACTAGTCAGATCTGGCCCAAAATATCACCTGATTTCAACCAACATACATTCTGCCCACTAAGACGGATGTTCCGAGAGTCCGATCGAGGCCAGATCCACTTAAGTCATATCATAACTAGTCAGATCTGGCCCAGAATAAGCAAAAGTATTTAAACTGGTGAAGACGTCCTGGAAATGACGTAAAGATCATCCCCATATGGGCTGTGATCTGGCCTAGTCCTGAACGTCACCGGAGTGACCGGAGGACGTCATCATAACGTCATCATGACGTCATTTGGCTTGCTGGGGTGGTTATACTGGGAGTTCTGTGCAGACAGAGTGAGACGTCTCTACTCACTTTGCCTCACACATCATGCACCAGTGGCCAGGTGACGTCTGTCTGCACTATGATCGTTTTATTAGTCTGTCTGTCACACGTCGTATACACATTCCAAAACGCAGGCGTATGACAGGAGCCTCGACAATGCCATAATAAATGTGAGTGAGACAACTACAAAGTAGATTCTGGAAAACAATTATTTGAAATGTGCATTCATTAATTCATAGGTTATTTTGTAATTGAGAGTTAAATGAACACTCCAGATTTTACAGTGTAAAAGGGTTATCGATTAACTGTTAACGGCTCAGCGAGGTGAAACCACCTTATGGACAGTGTAAGCACATAGTATGTCAGGTGAAAAATGTGATTCATCACATTGACCCACAGTCACGCATTCCTTCAGAACGAGCATGCCTTGAGCTCAAAGCCATATCAACAAAAGTAACCTGTACTCAACAACGGAATGTGTGGCAGTTAACCATTAATCTGAACTGGCAATGACTTTGTATATTGTGTTCATAATTCAGTAAAAACAAATATGACCGACTCTACTCCAGGTAAGGCAGAGGTTTCTTAGCAAGGTCTTTGTCGTGCATATTTATGTAGATGGTTTTAAAGGTCTCATATCGCATAATCACATGTCTCAAGGAGGACAGGAGAAGACACGAGAAGTCTGGAGAGGACATGACCGGACAATACGTGACAGGACGGGACAGTACTGTACTGTAGAGACAGGAGAGGACAAGACAGGAGAAGAGAGCAGGCGAGGAGAGGTGAGAAGTGGACAGGACAGGACAGGACAGGACAGGACTGGACAGGACAGGAGAGAAGTGGACAGGACAGGAGAGAAGTGGACAGGACAGGAGAAGAGAGGACAGGAGAGAAGTGGACAGGACAGGAGAGAAGTGGATAGGACAGGAGAGAAGTGGATAGGACAGGAGAAGAGAGGAGAGGAGAGAAGTGCAGAGGACAGGACACGAGCAGAGAGGACAGAAGAGGGGAAGAGAGGACAGGAGAATGTGCGGTCGGTCTCACAGTGTGGTGCCCATGTGAGCAAAGTCACGTCCACCTTAAAGCTCCGCCCTTTCTCCACCCTTACACGCTGTCACTCTACCCCTTTTTCTTTCTCCCTTCCAGCTGAATAATAATTGATCCCAGACAGTGATGTGCAGCAGCTCACGTACGGACTGTATAGGCCGGGGGTACGTGAGGCTGGGGGTCGCCCACTCCATGGGACAAGAACAACGCCACAGACAGAAAGAAGTGTGATTACAATGATGCAAAGGCGAGTTAAGAGTGCAGTTGTTGTTAAATAAATAGATTTATAAAATGTGCACATTGGGCACATTATGCACGAAAGAGCACACACACAAACACACGCACGCACAGCTTATGGTTGCACCAGTGCCAGTTGGCACAGCTTTACCCTTTGGAATCCTATTAGTCAGCTAACTCTAACTAGTTTTAGAGAGATGCAGTCAGACAAGAGGACAGTGATACAAAGACCGTAAGCTGCTGTTGTTAACATCCCTAATGACAGTGAAAATTATTTATTTTGTTCGTTTGTTTTACCATTTACAACCTGCCGGCTGGCGCTCCTAATTTGGGCATGCAACATGCAACCGGAAATATTCCAAAACATGCAAGAATGTTCAAAGATTCTGAGAACGTTTGAAAAATAAAATAAATAGCAGATCTGCAAGCTCACGGCACCTTGTGATGTGACGTGTTGTGAGCTTGTAGAGCACCTATTTTCAGTATTCATTGTACAATGAATTATATAGGGCAAGTCTGTGCAACACTGAGAATAAGTTACATCACTTAGCACTAAAGTGACCCTAAACAAAGTGCATGCGTGTGCGTGCGCATGCGTGTGTGACATGTGTGTGAGAGGAAGAACACACACAATTAAGTCTCACCATAAAATATACTCTCCGGTTGTCTCTCTTTTGTCAAACAGTTGTGAAGACAAAAAGGCTCTACAGAGTACGAACAGCATGCAGCAATGTAGGCTTCAACTGTACTTGCCAGGTATTTCTATGGGAAGATCTGGCGAGGAGTGGAGTGGGGGAAAGGAAGGCAGGGTTCTTGAAGACTCTGGTGTTGATTTGAGAATGGGATTCTATGCTGGTGAGGGGCTGGTACAGTAGGTGTGCATGCAGTGCCACACCCAGTCAGCTTTCCATCAGAAGGAGACTAATTAGCTATATTCACACGGCTGCCATCTTGCCAGCAAGGTGATACCTAGGTGACACTTCCCATAGACAGCCCATTCATCCAAACAGAAGATGAGATCACACTGTGGCGTGGGCGTGGCTTCCAGGCGTGTGTGTGCGTGTGTGTGTGTGTGTGTGCAATCATTGCCAGTGTTGCCAACTGTCATGACAGAAATAAGCTAAGCAGCATCCAAAAACCAAACCAGGCAAGCAACTGTGAATGAATCCACGTTAGGCTGGAAATATGCAGGCTTGGCAACCAGCAGAAAACAGCAGAAAATGATCTCCCCGCTTCCAGTGTGTACTACCCGGTCGAATATATAGCAAGCTCTTATTGACCAGCTTGCAGCTGATAAAAACAAAATAAAAAAATATATCATTAAAGCTGGGCTGTTGCCTGAGTCCAATTAGTCTAGTGGGAAGAGGGGGGTATCATGCACCCCCCGGAAATATACTTCTAATCAGTGTTTTCTTATTGGAAAAAATGTGCTGAAAATGATGAGCTATGATAAAAAAAGTTGTCAAAATGTCCCACCTGCCTCAAAACCCCCTTTTTGGTATATGGTTCTGGCGATTCACTAAAATTACATACCGGTACATAGACATGGAACTCTGAAATTTGTCATGGAGTATCATGACACATAGGGGTAAGTAGAAGAATAGGATTTGGGGGGTTGCTACCATTATATTTTTAATTATGACCTCTGCATTATCCCCAGAAATAAAGGGAAATAAATACTCTCCTGTTTTATTACGGTTAGTTGTGTAAAGAGATAAGAAATGTGGGTGGATGATTTCCATGAAACCATGCAGTTTCAAGAGAATAACCGTCCGATACACAGCTCAGCATATTTCCTGTCAGTAGGCTGGGGTGCAAAACCCAAACTCAACTGTAGGCTACTACACCATGCCAACATATTAGGGATATTAGTGATACCAGTGGTCCTTGAGGGGGTTCCAGGTGGTCCCCAGCTAAATGATAAAGAGTAACCAAATGGACCCTTATAGATCTTTAACTCTTGAGAGCATAAAATTAAACGAAATTTGATTTCATTTTAAGCTCTCAATACATTATTGTTAAACATCTGCATTACAAAATTTACAAGAAGTCTACACAATTAGAGAATGTACTGTAGAAGAATTGTCTTTCCTGTTCTCACACACACACACACACACACACACACACACACAGGTCATACCAAAGACGGACATGTCCCTGCTACATAGCGTCATGTCCAGGGGGTGTACTTGTACATCAAGCTGCCTCATACTAAAGAAACAGGAGATATGCTTCTGCCTATGGGCCTCATGGCTACACAAGGCTTACTTACAGGTCCATTTGGTTCCATTTTGTATACACTCTAGAGTTACACCCGTAAGAAGCTCTGGATATCATCAACAGCTCAGTGGCCTTGTAGTTAGAGAGTCCGCCCTGAGACTGGATGGTCAGGGGTTCAATACCAAAGGGTTGGATTGGGGTAAGTCCCTGCGACATACTAGTCATCATGCCAGGGAGTGTACTTGTTAGGCTCCTGCCCTATGGGCCATATGGCTTGGCTATAGGCTCAGAATATATGCTATTTACATTGTGAGTCTTCAGTGAAAGAGTGGTGGGGGGCAGATGACAAACTCATTTCTAAATCTAAAGTTGACCTGCGGCTCGCCTTCCTACATGCTACTCTGCTCTGAAGAGAGCCACCGTTGCCTTATACAAGCGAGCTGATGAAGCTATGGTGGAAAACCCCTATGATGAAGGGCAGGGATGGTTGAAAATCAAATCGTTTTTGAATCCAGTGTGTCCTGTGGTGCAGTCCTATACCAACCTCACTGCTTGATCTCCTTACACTGGAAAGCATGGACAAGAAGCCGACGAGATAGAGGAATTGATTTCATCGGCATTGATTTGCACACCAGCATGTGGTCACTTTAGGAATAGTTTCACTGAGATCTTCGACCCTCAAAACAAATGTCTTATTTGTTCATTTAAGTGCAGTATTGGCTGAGATATAGTGAAAATCGGGCACTCATTTGCATATATATATTTTTTAACTTTTCCAACTTTTTAACATAGCTTATTCAAGTAAGAAATATTCCATAATGTGGAGTCATTCATTAATTTATTCCAAATGTATAGCTGACTGACTGGATATACCATTTTCACAGATTTAATTTATAGTTCAGAGTTTTTCAAGATAGATCTTGGGCTCAAATTGAAGCTTATGGATATGGGAAGTTTGTGTTGGAAAATAACCATCTTTGTTATTATTAGTCAAGCGGACAGCATCTTTTTTTTGTTTTTCTGGGGATAATGTAGGTGATATTTAAAAATATGTCTATTTATGTAATTTTAGTGAATTAATATATTGCCTTTACACAATTTCCCCAGAGCCATAAACCAAAAAAGGGGTTTTGGGGCAGGTGGGACATTTTGACAACTTTTTATCATAGCTCATCATTTTCAGCACATTTTTTCCAATAAGAAAACACTGATTAAAAGTATATTTCCGGGGGGTGCATGATACCCCCTCTTCCCACTGTACTAAATGCATTCTGCCAACTTCCGGTCCAGGACTTTTGTCACTCTTCGCCAATAAGATTGGACTGGCCCCATTAAGTGAACTGCATGGGTTGTTACAACAACAATCTATACGGTGCTGGTATTCGAAAAGTGTGTGTGTGTGTGTGTGTGTGTGTGTGTGTGTGTGTGTGTGTGTGTGTGTGTGTGCGTGCGTGCGTGCGCACACCCGTGTGTACTTACTGTTCTGTTTGTTGATTCAATGATGACCAAGTACTTTGACTCCAAGGCTTCTTTATTCAATCAAACAGGTATACAAATGTTTGTCCTTGATATGAACTCTATCTCATCTGACTTCCTGTCTCTGTGTGCCCTTATATGGATTTCACTACTGACACAGACACTGACACCTTGTGGTTAAAGATAATAGATGATGATCATGATCATCACATCTCCCTTTCTGTGAAATATCTAATAATGCTATTTCTCTCTAAGCACATCACAAGGCAACAATAATCATAGAGTAAGTATAAAACGAATACACTAAGGTAGTCAGCATTTGACTTTCCTTTCCTGCAATAAACCTTGGACAATATTTTCAATTTTACAATGCTTTTTTTTTTTTTTTTTTTTTAATGTTTTTTTTTTTTTTTTTTAATCCAGTTTTTTTTAACAGTCTGTTTCACAAGATCAGTCTGTCAGGCTTTATGCTTTCTCTCGTGGATCTCCTAAGTACAGGAGTAGATGGTGTGGGTTGTGTATGTGTTTGTTTATCTGTGTATCTGTATCACACAGTTACTACTTTACTGTCTATACTGTAGCCTAACTGTGGTAACCCATTGACCCAGCACTGTGAAGGTTAGGACAGCAGCTCCTCGAAAAGTGTGTGTGTGTGTGTGTGTGTGTGTGTGTGTGTGTGTGTGTGTGTGTGTGTGTGTGTGTGTGTGTGTGTGTGTGTGTGTGCGTGCGTGCGTGCGTGTGTGCGTGTGTGTGTGTGTGTGTGTGTGTGTGTGTGGGTGCGCGCGCACAATTTTATTACATATTTCCTAACTAATAGGGAACGGATATGTGAAGACAACCTGCCGAGTCATGGCCACTGGCGAGACCAAGAGGGGGGAGAGGGAGGGGGTTGGGAGAGACTGGGAGAGACTGCATGGGAGAGACTGGGAAAATGAGAGAAAGGCAGGAAAAGACAGAGAGATTGAGACAGGAAGGAGATCGGACAATGTAAATATGAGCATCTGTGTAGGCTGAGATAATGAATAATAATAATGAATTGCATTTTCATGGCGCTTTTCCAAGTGCTCATAGCGCTTTACAATGGGAGGTGAAGTGGCGAACAGTCAACGCCAGCGTCCTCACTTCCCACATTCACACACCAATGGTGGCAAAGCTCACACCGACCGACTCAGTGTCTTGCCCAAGGACAGGAGGAGCCACAGCCGCCCTAATTGATTATATAATTAGTGTCTATATCTTGATCATCAGCCAAAAACGGGATGATTTCATTATACACAATTGCCCAATTGCCCAATTGCGAGGCCTGGATGCACGAGTGAGCAGCAAATTTGTTGACTGACGTACGTACACCACCAAATCCTTTGTCAACACCGTATTAGATATCTATTTGTGGAGCTGCTGGCTTAGTCGACGATTCAACCGGCTGGCCCATGTTCCATTCATCTGTTAGCTTCTCTTTCCCACACAGATTAGTCTCTGTCTCTCTCACTCACACTCACTCACTCACTCACTCACACACACACACACACACACACACACACACACACACACACACACACACACACACACACACACACACACACACACACACACACACACACACACACACACACACACAAGCCTATTGGTAATTATTATGCATGTCTTAATTCAACAGCACCATAACACCATAACTTTGGTACTGTAACTTTTGGATATTATCTTCTGAAATATACACAAGCGATAAGTTATACTTTGTGAGTGACGTACTGTACTAACCCTGCATTTAAATGGACCTCAAGTGCACTTTGGTATTGGCTCATTATTTAGAATAGGAGGCTCAGTATGCAAATCCACATGTAAAGCAGCTGTAGCTTCTGATTTGTGTATCTAGATTGTGTCTGTGTTTTTGTGCCAGTCAGTTTGCAAGGCCGTATGCAGACTAGGTGAACATGAGGGAAGTCACATAGTCACTTTGGCCACTGGTGGTGACCAACCACTGAGCCAAGCCACGGATCAGACTACCCACTGTCTGTCCTGTGAGTCATACCAAAGGAAATGGCAGAGCACTTTGCGCGCGCATGTGTGCATGTGTGTGTGTGTGTGTGTGTGTGTGTGTGTGTGTGTGTGTGTGTGTGTGTGTGTGTGTGTGTGTGTGTGTGTGTGTGTGTGTGTGTGTGTGTGTGTGTGTGTGTGTGTGTACGTGTTGGTGGGTGCATGTGACTTCTGACTGAGTCAGTGAAAGTGGTACCTGCCGTTAAAGGAGAACCAGACAGAACCGCTTCACAAGCCCTACTTACAACACAAATGAAGGACAACATTAGTTAACAATAACATTGGCAATATTACATCATCTGGTTGCATGGTTGAAGATTCATTGCCGAATTCACAGTCTTGCAAATAAACAGTCTTTAGTAACAGAAGGGACGGTGTTCTTTCATAAACGAAGGTCCATATGGCGTCTCACCATCATGCTAAGCACACTGGCATAGATAGATATAAAGGGGGGGAGGTGGGTCTACCCCACCTGGTTCTCCTCTATGCTGGTGAGGAGCTGGTAACATTTACAACTGAATGAATTGTTTGCTTGGTGAGGATGAAGTGGTTTGAACTCACCACCAGATACCGGTACATTATTTTCCAGTCGTAAAAGGAGGCTGGGTTCAGTGTTCCAAATGTGGACGACAGCTACAGCTGGGCATATATATCGATAGATTTAGTCTGGGATTTGGATTTCGTAATACCATAACCATGGCATAATGTTGCATTTTCCTGGTTTTAAACTTAGTAACGTGCCATATTAACTCCCACTATAGTTGGTACTTCCATGTGGAAACTTCCATGTGGAAACTTCCATGTGGAAACTTACGGCACACAGAAACCACATTAGCTCAACAAGTCCAATGACTGTCTCAGTCAGCCCTAATTCACTTAAACAAAATGAACGAATTGAGTTGTTTGCCTGTCTGTCTGTTTGCTCTCCTGTCTGCAACATATTTTCTTTCTTAATCAGAATTGCACACAGCATTAATGATCTCATCCAGACTAAGTTCCAGTTAAGAGGTCAATGATGCTCAGTGACTCTGAAGACTAAACCGAGAGAACATGGACCACAGTCTCCCTGCATACATCCTCACGTCAGTCTAGACATCAGTCATGAACTTTGAATCCGAGATATTAGCGACTTTAAGCAATGACGGCTACGGCAGTCGGCTACGGCAACCGGTAATGGATCAGTGCTCGATACATAAACCTGCTCTCCGTCGCAGAGGCCGTTTGATAATCATAAACCCACTTGTTCGCCTCTCAGCCCGACCAGTAATGAAGACGTGGCATTGGACGGACCCTGAGCAAGACGGATAACCCTCAACTGCTCATGACCATCCAAGAGACCATTGGCTGTGTTGAATTTCATTTTTGTCATCCACAACTGACATCAAAAGCATAAACACACCCTTCACGATCACATAACGTCTGTGTCATATAACACATAATTTCAACACTGCTGTTGTGTACTTTCATTTCAGTAAGATCCTAGACTAAATGGAAATGAATCAATAAATTAAATTTCTGCAATGTAACGGTTTACAGTTCCAGTTCATAAATCCAACAGTAAATCAATGGCCCCGGGTCTTAAATACTGCGAGGCATGTGACTCGTGACTCAGCTCACAGTGAGAACACCTTCTTAGAGCTTAGCTCCTTAAATAGATATTCTGTCAAGCAATGACAAACCGATCTTCAAGAGGCTTGCCTCTTGCCAGGCCGTCCTTGTAAAATCATTTCTTTACCTGACACTGACCTAGTGACCTTGACCGGTTTGATTTAAACAAAAAGGTAAAGAAACTCAAGTCCACAGGATATTAGCTTCCTTAATGACAGATTTGGCCCAGTCAGAGTAAACAAAATTTATTATTTTAAGTAGATTTTATTGGTTCAGTATAGATGCAAAATATACACATGTTCTTCCCCTGTCACTGTTCAAGTCATGCAACATCCTCAAGTTCAAACATGGTACATCTCACTCTGAGCCATCAAATCCACATAAATATAAATAAATAGTATAGCAAAACAATTCTTACAAAAACAAAGATTCAAGTATCAAATAACAAAAGTATTATTGTAGATTTCTTTTTACAGCTCCTGCTCTCTGTAACATGGCAGTACAAAATAGTCTTCTGAAAATGCACAATGTTCATTAAAATAAAGTGGGGGTTTTTTTATGCCAGCCTTGGGCCCACCCTCCTGCATACAGTATTTAACATTTACAAAGGATATTACTGATGAGGAGAATGCAGTGTTCTAACAAAAATATGTGTGCAGCAAATATACAAGAAAAATAAGTTAAACAAATACAATTGAATTAGACAAATAAGCAGCATGGGGCTTACAGCACGAGCGTTATAGGCACTCTAAGGCAAGATAATCTCCTTTGCCCTAGCCAGAGTACTCGCACAACTGAAAAAGCTATAATCTCATTCTTCGCTGTGCAAAATGCTTATTCGTTTTGTGTATGCTTATGCAATAAAAATAAATATGACAGCACTGAATAGCATTGTGACAATCTTTAGAAGGAAACAAAAATGTTAGAAAACAAAATGTACAAAGAATTGTCAGGAGTCGATTCCAGAGAAATGCCTAGGTTGTTGTTGTTTTTTTTTTAGTGCAACCATGTGCAACCATGAGTGGCATGGTTAACAAGGACAGGATACATTTTAAGTTCCATACTTTTGGACTTATACCGACTCCGTTTAAAAGGTCAGTATGCCAAGTCCTGAATAACCGGGATGACTGGAGGCGAAGATGGAGGGCTCGTCTGAGGACGACCTAGAGAGAGATGCTGTCATTCAAACCAGACATCTCTGACCAAAACAGAGCCAGTTCACCAAACCAGGATTCCAGGAAAATCCTATTCACCGTCTTGTGAGAATAGAGACTTGATGCTAGTAAGAAAAGTTCTTGAGTGCTGTTTTTTAAGATTTTGTCTTTGAATCCAATTCCTGGTCTCTTGGGTCAGGTGATCCACCAGTACAATATTATTGGCAGGGCTGTAGGACATCACGGCGATCAGTTGTTCTCCTTTTCAATACCTGGAAGTGCAGATAAACAATGGTGTCATGATCTGGGACACATTACTATGGCAGAGGGGCAGGAATATTAATGACACAACATGTCTTTGCTTAAATTATCTGCACACAACAAATACTAGATCTAATCCTTAAACCAGATGTTACATCATGTTCTCTATTCTGCGGTGCGTGTGCTGCTCTGCTGGTAAATAGAAGCTGCCAAGTTTAAAGCAAGCATTCATCATGGATCATTATTATGGGTTAGTCAACATGTTTGTGTGAAATAATCGGTGATTATGAAAGAAGCCGACAGCAACTTTTGCCACCCGACATAACAATTATGTGCTCTATATATATATATGAATATGTCTCCTTAACCCTGGGCGGGAACCCCTTTTGGTGCTAGCATTAGGTTATGCTTTAGCTATTGAGAAATAGCAGATCTACAAGCTCATAGCGCGCCACAGAGTGGCACGCTACGAGCTTGCAGGTCTGCCATTTTTGAAAAATCGAAGAACGACTGACATAGAAACATAGCTTTTTCAGAAAACTGTCATTTTCGAACAGACATTTTTAGAATCTGATCTCAGGTCAAAATGGGTTAAAGAACAAACATTATTTTCTATGGGTTATATTTGATCAGGGGTTGCACACAGTCTCGCAGGGAAACAAAGCTAGGAGGAGCCGGGGTTCGAAGCAGGCATCTTACGGTACGCACTGCAGACGGCCAGTCTACCTCCTGAGCCACTGTCACCACATACATCTACATCTATCTGCTGGGCTAAAAGCTTAGACATGATAACTTGCTTTTTTCTCTGCCTTTCTTCTTTTTTTACCTGTGGGTTGCTACGAGAGACCCCACTTTCAGATAGTGGAGGATGACACACCTCAGAGACAGAAAGCCAGAGAAACAAAAAGAGACAAGGACAGGACAGGACAATGAATATGAGTTGCCATGGCAACATTTGTGCGATGCTGTGACGAAAGACAAGAGGAATTCCAACGTAGGAGGGGGAGGAATGTGGCCTGGGAAGTTGGAAGCACGTGACTTCCACCGGCAAGTTATAGGTTTGTTTTCTTTTCTTTCTCTCAAGAACAAGACATGCCGGTTTTGTAATTTCAAAATATATGCAGTAGGCTATATTAATTAGGTGACTTCCATCATCAGTGAAACAGACAAAACTAGAAAAAGTGCCCCCTGGGCACAAGTATCCCCACCAGGCCAGGTTCAGGTTGTGGCCTCCTGTTGGCACTATAATAGGCCAATGTGAAAAGGGTGCCATTATTTGTTACACCTTTGATGGCAATTGGATGATTTGAGGCGTTTTGAAAAATCCACCTGTTGGTGGCGCTATAACAGGCCAATGTGTAAAGGGTGGGATATATTCCTCAGACTAGGCCTGGTGGAGACAACAAATGCCACACTGAAGCTGATCAAACGCAAGACTTGGCAAGTGCCAGTGGCCACACAGGAGGGGGAACAGAGAATGAGATATCTACATGTATTCTAAGTGAGTACTTACAGGCAAACTTTGCTCAGCCAGTGCTGCAGGGTGGTGAGAAATGGGTGGAAGAAAAGACGGTGCAATAAAAAAAAAAGTGAATGCTAGTTAGGAAGCAAGTGAACGTGCATGAAGTTTAAAGCGAAGAAAGTCAGCAGCGAATGGTTGATAAGAGTTGGCTAGGTGTGTGTGTGTGTGTGTGTGTGTGTGTGTGTGTGTGTGGTGGGGGCCCACCTGTCCGGACAGGGTAAGGGGGAGGTGTGTGGCGCTGTAGAGCGACATGGCGCTGGAGATCTCCTGGATAGGTGCCCCATCCAGCTTGTTGATGCGGGGCTTCTTGATGTTGGGCTCTGGGCTGGTCAGAGGAGTAATGCTGTTCCTCCTGATCAAAATGCCAGGAGGACCCCTATTCACCTCCTGGGGACAAGGAGAGAGAGAGAGAGGAAGGTTTAAATGTACGCCGTTCATCAAACATAGACATGCGATGTGAAATCAGGCAGTGTAAGAGGCACCTACACACAGTGAAACATACCTCAGGCCTCTCTCTGTGTGTGTTCGCTGCCTCCACGTTGAGCGAAATGGACTCCACTTTACACCCATAGGCGATGGGGGTGAGTTTCAGCACGGTGTGCAGGGGACACCTCAGGTAGGGCATCTCGTCTAGAGGGAACAACATTGCGGACATCAAGTGCATGTCACGGTCAGCAATCCACGGACGACAACTGTAGGACAGAAGAGACCCATGCAGGGGCTTATGGGAGTTGGTACTGCCTTACCTGCGCTCTTGTCCAAGAAGTAGGCCAGAAGGCATCGCATGACCGCCTGGTGACAGATAACCAGAACATTCTCCTGCCTCTCCAGTGCCATAATCACTGGCTCAACCCGCTGGACCAGGTCCTGATAAGACTAACATCGGGCAGAAGGAAGAGAGGGGTTAACGTCTGTTCCATTTCTTTTCGTCAGCATCACAGATAGGCAGATATCTCTGGAAAGATATAAAGGCGTGTACCTCCCCCGTGGGGTAGCGGTAGTAGTATTTGTCTTGGTCTCTCAGAGCGAATTCCTCTGGGTATTTATCCTTCACCTCGTCATATGTCATCTCTTCACACACACCCTGAAGCAACAAATGAAACGCACATAAGAGTTTGTTCATGCCAGGGTTTGTGGAGTGAGTGTGACCGACTGCCTGTACTGTATGTGCGAGTGTGTTTAAACACTCACCGCATCTATCTCATTTAGGGCCTTCCACTGTTCATAGGGTACATCCAGGCCTTCAGCGGTCTGGACGCTGCGATGGAGCTGGCTGCTCCAAACCTTCAGCTCTTTCAGTTTCTGCTCCTCCACGAACCGAGCCAGGGCAGCTGTAAACTACAGACAGGACAGGACACATGTTCAGAGGTCGGGAACCTATGGGTGAGCGATTGCGTTTGTTTTAGTCGATGACTAACCGTATGCGTGCCTGTATCCATTATCCTGATAGCGTTAACTTAAATGCATACCTCGGTACAGTACATTTCTGTGTGCACCGGTGTTGTCACCGGAATTTCTTTCAGAATTTAAAACGGTATGATGTAAAAAGGTGTGTTCCTTGAGTGTAAGTCATCTTGAGTATATAGATACCTTTCTGCCCTGAGGCGAGAGGCCCGAGTCTCCGCCCAGGCGCCCCTTCAGGTTGTCGGTGCTCTCCCCATGTCGACACAGGTAGATGGTGCGGGGCTGGACGTGGATGTTCATCAAGTAGTACACAATCTTACTCTGGACGTGGTCCTGGATCCGGTTGACCAGAAACTGCCGGCCCACATCAATCACTTTGATGAAGGACAGATCCCTAAATAAAGACAGGGTTCGGTATAGCTTCTAGTCAAATGCTTGAGGGGATATCATACCAGCAGTTCTGTTCATGATTATGATTAATGACACATTATTATGTGTGTGTGTGTGTGTGTGTGTGTGTGTGTGTGTGTGTGTGGTTTTACCTGTCATGCTGATCAGGGTCTAGAGGTTGGTATGTAGCTTTATAACATTCAATCCTTTTCTGGAAGTCCAACATGGCGTCCGTTTTGTTAGTGTCCTGGTAGTCTGGACATGACACCTTTACTTCCTATTATGGAGAGGAAGTGGAACGTCAAATTAAAGACAAAAACACACCGATTCTGTGGCACAGTGATTAAAATGTTAGATTTCTGACTGACCATGATATTAGATGCGATGACACTGGGATCGTTACACACCGACTCGATGAAGAAGATCTGTAAGAAAAATGTGGTGAGTCACATCGTGGCTCTGACTCAGTCTTCTTGTCAGTGTGCAAAAGGTGTCACCCCTCCCTGCACAGGTAACCATGGATACGCTTACCTTGAAGCCGTTTTCGCTGCCAAACTGGAGGATCATCTCTCGTCTTTCCCTCGTGGTGTTGGTGGCGTCAAACACCTGATCATCGGGAGAGTCCACGAGAAATTGCATGACACAAGCTTCAATAGACTCCGACAAGAACCATTTTGATGGGGGCAGTGTTGCCAACTCTCCAGTGACGGAAGTAGCTAGTGGCTCCTCGAAAAGTCGCTAAAAGTCGCCAGGGGTGGGATATGCGCGCGCGTAGCGCGCGCCGCCCCTAGCGACTTTTTTGCGTCCCTAGCGACTTTTAGGCGCCCCTAGCAACGAAAATATGTAGCCAGCCCAGAAAAACATTTGTCATTTATGTGCACTTAGTTTGTATCATCTCTTCATTTGATAACACATCGTTTAAACTCATTGTAATATAAAAAAAACATACCACAATTCAACTAATGTTTAGAACGCTATTTTGTTCCGATCCATACAGGAACTAGAAGGTTAATACTTTAAGCATCCGAGTGTGTATTTTATTTTTACTAGCAGACTAAACTGAGCTGCCAGTGCTTCCTCCTTTCTTGCTCTGTCGAGCTCGAGAGGCGCGTTCGGAAATACCGCACCGGAGCGCACTCGCCTAGGCAGAGCAAGAAAGGAGGAAGCACTGGTAGACAGTCTGTGCAGTGTGCACATAACCGAGCCGAGGAAGCCACTGAGCCTGCTGTGACCTGTGAGCCAGACCAGACGCGCCGACCACTTTTAGTTTTGCCAATTTAGCGGATTTGAGGCTGAGAAAAACAAAAAAATGATTTTATCTCTGGCGCATATCTGGCGCTTGTCAACACGATTTGTCCCCAATTCACCAGGGGAAAAAAGCTAGATTTCTCGCCAGAAGCTTTTCACTAATTCAGTCGCTAGGGGGGTCTGGAAAGAAGCTAAATATGACGACAAATCCGCTAAGTTGGCAACACTGGATGGGGGAACGTTTGCACAAGGCATTTATCTATCACTCAATGTTGTAAAGTAAAGTGAAATACTATAGGATGAAACTTACCGCAACCTGGCCTCCCTCCTCGGTTAAGTAGAGCTTGACATCCCTTAACGCTGATAAGGCCAACTCACTGCAGGAAGACAAACAAACAAATATTTGTACCTATGGCAGTCAATGTCAGATTGGCATGTCAGTGGGTGATGTGGTGGTTTACGATGAATTGAACAAGGTGGACCCTCTTGTAAACAAGTAAAGTGGTTTAGATGGATTACTCATATCTCTACCATAAGACCTGACTTTGTTTAAATTCAGTTAAATCTGTTTAACCTGTAGAAGCAGATGCACCTGTTTGAGATACTTATGTATTATGACCATCAATAGAGAAGAGAGGCAGATATCTCCCCTTGTGTGTATTGTACGTATATTGTCTTGTTTTTGTTGTATGTATTGTCTTAGTCTTTTCGTTTACATGTATGTTTGATTAAAATTCAATAAAAAGAAAATTGAAAAAAATAAAAGAAAGAAATGTACTGTAATTCTGAAAACTGTTAATACATACTTAAATAAATCAATGTTTCAGTGTATGCGTGTGTGAGCAGTTTCACTTACTGTCTGATTTTCACAGCACTCTCATTGTCAGATCTGAAGAAGTCATAGGAGCTGTAGTTCTTAACCGACTCCCTACGATATTCTCCAACATTGAAGACTGCAGCGAGGACAACAAACAATTATATAAACTGAACGTTCCAATTGGGAACAGAACAGAAAAGCTAAAAAAAGGTTGCACTGACTGTGCATAAAGCTACTGACGGGTGCTTTGGCAGACGTACCTTTAGTGGGCATTCCGATCCAGTTGAGGTAGCGGGTGAGTTTCTTGGACATGTAGGTCTTGCCTCGAGCCGGCAGACCCACCATGACTATGACAGTGGGGGAGTTAGACAGGTGGGGACCCCCACCAGCTGCAGAGAAAGAGAGGGGGGGGGGGGTTAGTAAGATATCAGTCACTAGGTGCCACTGCCTCCACTAAAGTGCAATGAGAGACGGCTAAACTCGGAGCACCACACAGATACATGAAGTGCCATGTTTATATTTTCTAACTACAGTAGTCAGTGTGCCACATAGACATTAAAAGTTTAATTATGACAAAATAAAAATATTTCCAACCGATTTTGATTGTCCATATACATTCAGTACACAACAACCTTGATTTTCCTTCTTTTGAAATTATTTTGTTTCACATCAGGACGTTGCAATGATCATTAGAGTCAGAGTTCAGAGTTTGACTGAATGTAGAATTTATGTGCAGGATATAATTTGCATACAGATGTAAAGGGCCTTAATTTAATTTACTTAATATTGTATTGTTAAAAAAAAAATCCTTTCTCTCGTTCTTATGCCGCTGTGCCCATGATCACCCGACCCTCCCCTTTGCCAATGTTGGCAACGGTACCTACGGTTGCCACGGTTGTAACGTCAAAGGAGAGACGAGTGCCGCTGGCAGGCAGCCCTGTGTGAATTTGTTGCATCCGTTTCGCCGTCTATGAACTCTGCGACTCTCTGTGCCTCCCCCCCCCCCCCAGCCCTCGCACGCCCGCTACCCCAGAGGAGACCCGCCCACGTGCTGAACATGCACGTGGCCTTTCACCGTAGCCAGACACGACCATCAATTCCACATCACTGCCAGTTTGACCCACTTTTGCACGCTCCGTGAGAGCTGCATACTTCAGCCGGGTCTTGGCATGAACACACATAACCACAGTATTATTGCATCACATTATCCTGTATGCTGTGAACTAGTAGTAGGTCACGTGTGAATGTGAAAAACAATAATTTGCTTTCCCACCGTTAGGATCATGAATATTTGAAAGTTAACTTGTTTTATATTTTGCGGTATTTTGAATTAAAGTTTAATGTTGTCTAATTCAGCAATGGGTATAGCTGACTAGCTGTAGATTAGTAACATTTATAATGTTCTATATAAAAAGATGTCTGGGGTCATTTAATGTGGTGAAACTGTGTTAAATGTGGCATTCGAGACATCTTTTTCTGAATGTGTACAAACACTTTGTGTGACTGTGAACCAAGTAAACCCTTTGCATGGAGGATTACAGTGCCTAATGCAGCTCTCATTAACCATGTTCCACAACATCTCTAATCCCTTTTCCATAACACCAGAGCCACAACACATCAAGCAATTACACAAAACACCTTTCTCTCCCACATCTAAGAGCCGGATCCGATCGAACATGTGATGGACATTTCTCCTCACAACTCTATCCTTGACCACCTTAACTTAACACACATAAAAGGTTTATGGTTTAAGAAGAGTTCGTCCTTGTGAAAATGTGGTAGCTGCCCAGATGTATAACGTTGTGGGCTAACGGAGCTAAAATAATAATAATGCCATTTAAATAATTAAAAGTTCCCATCTATCTGACTGGTCCATCCCGCCCCAAAGGTCAATCTACTTAGTACCTATACCTACTGACAATCAAAACTGTCTGGTACTGGTACTACTGCAATTGTTAACCAGTCTGCAAGATTGTCACAGAAGATGACTGAAAAACATGTGACTAATTACAAATACTTTTATTTCCCAGCCGTGGTCATAATGTTCAGCAGCATGCATGCAGGCACAATGCAGTAGCTTGGGCATGTGTAGCTAAAAGTGTAGCCAGAGGCTGTATGATATCGATATATTCCTATCATTAAACATCATTCACTGATGTCTTAAATGCACCCTGCCCTGGCCTGCAGGGCAATGGGCATAGGCATAGATAAGACCAATAATAAACACATACAAGAGATCAGGTCACATTTCAGTGAATGGTACCACCCTGGCTCTGGCTGGGTGGTATTCAGGACAATTTCAGGTCAGTAGTACAGAGTCTGACCCCAATTCCATACCACCAGCCAGGATACTGAATGACTATGTTCATCTCTGTCTACTCCAAACCATAGACCACTGTATAAGGTCTAAACCCACCACCATGCAGGCAGCATCCTGCACGTGCACTAGGGGCGGGGACCACCGCCGTCCGTAGTACCACCCGACCGCAGCGGTCCTATCGGAGAGGGATGCGCCTTTGTGGGAATAGGCACCCGCCACACCCCCTCACCACAGTGACTACACACATTCTATAGAGCCGAGCCCCCTGCGCCGTGCCGACACAAATTTCTCTGAAGCGCTTCTCTGAAATCTCGGGAATTAAATTAAGGGGAGGCGTCGTGGTCGTAACTATAGCAACTACACACGTCAGACTCACGCTGAGTGTTTGAATGATGGGCCACCCCATGCGCCGTGCATATTAATGTACCGGCCGGTAAAAAAAAAAGCAATTTATTTATTTTTTTATAAATCATGCATTTAATTAATGCACGGGAAAAATTACTATACATGATAAACTCGTCGTGGATTTCTGCTAAATAGATATATAACACATTCAAGTTAATGCTGTACAAAACGTGTCCTAGATAAGAAAATCACTACATTCCAAATGAATGGATTGTGCCGACTGCCGAGGATGATGATTAGCAATGAGCCAAGAGGTGACTTACATGATCTTGTGGGGACCGCAGGTTTGTCATCTTTCGACGGAATCCATATCTTTTGGATCCGGCTCTGGGTCAGTTCTCTTGGCATTCCAAAGAGGCTGGATGGAATTGGTGAGGTGATCAAAGGAAGAAGAGATTTGCCGGCCGGGTGTTCAGTCAACTCGAACCCCGAGATTAGAAGATGATCAGCTGTTCACCGCGGGTTGTTGCAACTCAATATGCGTCCGATGGTGATGAAGCTTGTCCGATGGTCGACTTATTCTAGGATAGTCTGTCTAGCGTGCGCTTACTGCGCTATCCTGATGCAACATGAGCCGGTATACTAATCTAACCGGCCGGTGTCCCAGATCCTCTATTTAACTGTCGTGTGCGAGCAGGAAACAACGTAACAGCGATGACGCGGCAGCTGTTCAGCCCCATCATTTACCACCTCACTGGCTCCACCCTGTGGTCGACGGTGGTATCCATAAAATTAAGCTTTACTATTGGTCCCATTGGGTTAAGGTTGTATCATGGTTATTTATTTTAACTGTCTGTCTGTCTGAATACCGTACGGTAACGCCGGTATAAAGATCGCCCGATAAGCAATTCAACGAGATAGATTGGACCATTTGCCTTTAAAAGCTATTCAGTTATTCAGAAATACACACCAGGCCTCCAAGAAAATAAATTGGCTTGCCTTACTTCAATGCACAAAAAAGTGCGAGGACATCAGTGCCAAACGGTAACCACCAGTGCACCGTGCACGTGCAGAATGGCACATTCACAACACTCAACAAAAGGGAGCGGTTGTGTAGGCTAGTTATATCCTAAAAAAAACCCCAATGTGCCTAGTACTTGAAGTTCTTGTGGTAGGCAACCGTAGGCAACTCGGCTTTTTAAACCAAACTACGCTTTGTATATTTGATGTCATTATTAGTCACCTCATTTGGCTGGTAGGATATGCAACTGCCTAACTTCAAACTAGCCATGACATTATGTAGACCTATACTAAATAAATCAATGAAAACCACAAAATTACCCCAAAAAAATCATACAGGACACTGGTTAAACATGCCATTTTGATATTGCAACGGGTCTATTTCGTACTGCGCTTTGTCTGTCTGCGTTTTTAAATTGAGTGTTTGGTGAGCCGTGACTCGTGTGAGCACTAACCAGGCTGTGTGTGAGCACAGGATTCCAAAGACAATTCCACATCCCCTCTTCTTCTGGATGAAGGGCGAGGAGAGGTCAGGTCACACTGCCAAAGTAAACAGTCAACAGGTGGGGCTATAGAAACCCATCAATGTGTGGGAAATGGGAATGCAAATAGCCAGGTTGAGACTCAGAGACAGCGAGAACCGTCGCGTGATGACGATGGAAGGCGCACGTAGGCTAGCAGGGCCTACTACAACTACATTAATATGTAGCTCTCGCCTTGGCGCAGGCAGAGCCTGGCACACACGACGTTTGCCATCCTCGTGCGTGCACGCACACACAATTCAATGGGCTTTATTGGCATGATAAAACATACGTACGTGGCCAAAATAAAAAGTGGAACAAAAACACACACACAAAATTTAATTTAAATTACAGTATTTCAATTTCAATTATGTAACGCAGTTACATAAAAGGCCTACATAAAAAATGAATTATAACAAGAACTTAAAAGCATGTTTCTGTATACAACTAACAGTGTGCACAATGTTTGACATTTGCCTGGAATTAATTGTGTGCTTAAAAGGAGCAAGTATAGTTCACTTTTATGTTTATATAAATTATGAGACTTTTATTATACAAGCATCATGTTTTGACTCCAATATCCTAAAAGGGAATGTGTGATTCACAATGAGTAGGCAAAAAAACACCAGAGATTAACATTAGCCTCTCCTAAAGAGCAAGTATATGCCCACTTAAATGGAGAGTGAAAGCCGTTTGATATAGCTTACAAAGTACATACAATTAACCTATTTACAGAGCTGCATAAAATGTTTGTGGTGTAGGGTTACTGTGCCCACAGCTCAGGTCACTGGAACATGACATAGTAGGCTGCTATCCAAGACAGTTCATCTGTTGCAACAGATGTGTGTCAGATAGAAATACAAACACCCAGGCCACACTGTCCCAGCTTGTCCGCTTTAAGCTGTAAAGGCACTTTAGGTTAGGAGAAGTCCATTGCTGTTATCCCTACTGCAGGCCTACCCAGGGGGGTCCTTAATATGTGTGTGTGTGTGTGTGTGTGTGTGTGTGGGGGGGGGGGGGGGGGTCCCAGATTATTGTGTAACATTGTTTTCTCACCATAGCAAACAAACCAACATACAGTAACATTATACAGGATATCTGCACATTTCTGAAGTGATACATTTAGGACTTTAAGTAAAATATTACCTAAGAAAGAGGCAAAAAAATGGTGGAAAAAAAAGTCAATCTAGACATTCAATCTACACATTTTTAGCTTGTAGGTCGGCTGTTTTCACAATATTTACCTGTGGAAGCGAGTCAAACTAAAGCCTCAACTCCTACATTTGCAAGTGCATATTAGGACAAGGGGTTCCCAGCCTGATACCTCTTGGCCTTCGCTCACATCACACACACTGGTATATTTAGGTTAGAAGTGTGTTGCTGTGAGTTGTCAGCTGTCAGTTCCTGTGCACGGGCCGAGCATGCACTCTTACACGCCCACAGCATGCGCTCTGCCTCACCATCACGTCTGGGTTCCTAAACATAAACATGGTCCAACCTACAGGTCCTGTTGTTGACAACATCAACCCCACTGGCAAAGACTGAAACCTCAGACCCCTATTTGGACCTCAGGCTCAGAGACCTCCTATTGCCGTCGGATCAATCTTGTGGACGGTTTCTCAAATTTTACTTAGATCCTCAGACCCACACACCCGATAGGTCCAAAAATCTTAACCTCGAAGGGAAATTGTGTTGACAAATGTGATGACATACATTCTGGGGATATTAAGGGGCACTGAATGAAATATGGAGATCAGTGATTCAGTGCAGACCTGTTAGAAACTCGTCTATTAGTTCGCATTGCACAGTGCGCCATTTCCGAACGCGCCCTAAGTGTCTGCTTGATGCCTAGGCAGAGGTGGTGAAGGAGTGTAGCGGTGCTATGGATCCCCAAAGGTAGGTAGAGGGGGGGGGGGGGGGGTTATGGGCAGTGGTTGTGGGTAAGGAGGTAAGAATGGGTCTGGTCTACAGGTAGCTCTCCATCGCACTGACTTCGGCTGCGGTACGGGTTGGAAAGCATCTTTGGCCGAAAATCTGCTGTTGAATGGGTGGTGGGTACACGGTCACGTCAATCTGCTGTTGAATGGGTGGTGGGTACACGGTCACGTCAAGTCGCAAGTTTTAGGGAAGCATCAGATATATGAAAAGTGAAAACCTCAAAAAGGAAAATGCAATCAAGTTACTACCTTTACTTAAAATTCAGTTTTTAATATATTTCAGCATAGTGGTGGCCTTCCGTCTTTATACTGCCCAATTTTAGTCATTTTTGAACAGCTAGACATACAGCATATTTGGATTCAGCACCCCATAATACCCTTGGACAACATGTCATAAATTAACAGGATTTGCCATTAGCACTTAGTTCTGAAATTCTGCCTAATCATCTGCCTGCATGACTAGTGTGAATGTAAGCTGCGCCCCATACGCTGTCCCAATGAAACATATGTGAATTAAACCTGCTCCAGTTGGATGCCTCATGTAACATAACTGAATTAAACCTTCTCCAGTGGGATTAGTTATTCAATTTTCTTTTAGACCTCAAGCGACCCCCCTCCCCCCCTCAACCTTTTACATAATGTTGTATTATGTGCCTAGGGGCCTAGTGACAAAAGCACATCTACAAGCTTACATGCTTGTGGATAGGCTATTTTCACTATTTAAACATTTTATAATTCATGGAATTTCTTTGTTTTTCATTTAGCCCCACACAGGTTTGTCTTTAGTTCAAAGTTTGTTTAGTAAACGCATTGACAATAAAGGGAAAATGTATGTCATAATGTGTCGTTTACGTCATATTGTCTCTTTATTGTTAATGGCGTTTTACATCAACATTACATCACCTAATCAACATGAGTTAGGGCCATTTGCACCAAGAAAGAATAAGCCATAGTCTGGTTTAAATCAAGGTTTATCCATTAATCCAGTTGCACCAAACTTTAAACCTAGTTTTCACTAATCCGGTTTAGTTTGAAACCATCCTTTTAATCTTGGTTTTGTTTTTTTAATCTTGGTTTTAATTTTCACAGTAAACCTGGATTAATGTAAATCCTGTTGCACCACTACTTTAAACTTTGATTTAAGTATCAATAAGGGATTAATTCTAAACCAGCAGGAGAGGAGGTTTAAATGATATACATTGTCTGTTTCTTTGTCTTCAATAGTATACTGCTCCATTAACTGACATAATAAATGCTTTTCATGGCTAGTGAAGTTTGAGCCCCTGGCGCGCTGCGCCATGTTTGTTGTTGTTTGGGAAACTAACGGAGGAAGTGGTGGTGTGTGTGATCAACGGAACAGATCTATAAACCTACCACGCACCACGGAGTGACGATACGTCTGTTGTTTTTTTTAGCGAGCGAGACGGTTTTTATTATTATATATATTTTTGCTGCAGGCACTATAATTTAATTTAAACATTCTCAAACATGAATGAAATAGTAACGCTAATGATGCTCACGACTGCTGCTGTTTTTTACAGCACAAAACCAAGATGGCAGACACAACAAAGTTTAATCCATGAATGAATCACAGTTTAAAGTTTTAATCACAGTTTAATGGATTTTAATCACAGTTTAATGGATTTTAATCACAGGTTAAGGATTTAATCACAGATCTGTTAAGCAATGCTTAAAATTAAGTGGTGCAACACAACTCGAATTAAAATGAATCCTTGATCAACAAATCCCTGATTAACACTAAACTAGCTTTATTTAATCTTTCTTGGTGCAAACGACCCTTAGACTTTAATATATTAGCGCCCCTCACTTCACACAGGTGTGATTTTTATTCATGAAATTACTGTGGGTTAAAGTATTTGAATTTGTTTTGAATTCATGAAAAATATTGCTGTATTTTGTAAATGTAGGAAAATGTAGGGACCCATAAAATCCGAGCCAGTGTTTGGGAACCAGTGGCCTAGTAGGTACGTCACTGTTCTGCCTGGGTTATGCTAAGGAAGGAGGCCTGGGATCACTGTAGTCCAATGTGGAGTCTGCTGTTACATCAGACAGTTTCCTAGAGCAACGATGACTCAGAAATGAGAGCAAATTATGTAAATATTTATTTTTTACAGGAGAAAACTACAATTACATTTGCAGATCTACTGTTCATATACATCAAGGAAGCTATGATGGTAAGTTCATACCCTTGGTTTCTGTTGACATAAGCACTGTTGTTTTTGTAACAGCAAAATGTTAATATAATATAAAAAGGTTGGGGCTATTTACAAAAGGACACATAGTATGGCTACAGACATATGCACATCTGTGTGTGACGTGACAGTCAGTCTGTTAGGTTAGTTGGACCAAACAGGAATCCTCACACCTGTTCACCGAGGTCCAGTGCCCGGAACTTGTCCAGATTGTAGAAGCAGGCCTTGACAATACGGCCGCCGAAATACCGCCCATTCAGATCCACCACAGCTGAGACACACAGAGAGCGAGAGAGAGAACTCAACATTAAAGCCGGATTTATACTTGCAGGGTTCCCACACATTTTTACCAATGAATTTCCAAAGCTTTCCCAGAATATTTAACCTAATTTCCAGACCTATATAACAATAATTCAGCGCAATAATGAGTCTCTTACTCCTATGTGCAATGCCCAAAGTGTAGCAAAAATAAAGCATAGAATATATAATGGTATAATTCCATTCCAAATTTGTGCCAAATCTTTGCTACACCACCTATGATTCATAGGGCATAGATAGGATCGTGCAGCACGCTGTGAGCTTGTAGATCTGTTCTTTGTGTCACTTTCGGTACACAATAGGTTGCAATCACGCAGGCCCTTTGGCAAAAAACTACTTAAATAAATAGCCAAAAACAATGCATAGCCAAATATTTTTTCAGGAATCTTTATAAATTCCAGAACCCTTGATAAATTCCAAACCTTTTTTCTACTTTAAAATTTCCAGGAATTTCATGACCGTGGGAACCCACATGCTGGTGTGACGCGCATCGAAAATAGCCTACTGCCTCTACAAGCTCACATCACGTTGCTCTGCAAAATGTATGTGTGTAAGCAGTGGCCAACCATTAATTTCAAAGATGGTCAATGATATACCACGTCAACATATTTCAACCCTTCCTGGGATCGTTTGTGTCTGAACTGGACTCCAGTGTGCCTTTGAAGTGGAGATGGATGTACTAAACTACAATTCTGTGTATATGTTTCCATGAATTTATCAACAGAGCATCCCTGGTCATAAGTTCTCGTGACTTACAAGCAGAAAAGTCCCATATAACAGCTGTGTTTAACACTGCAGTTTTGAAGCAAGAACAAAAACATACAATGCATCAAAACATGCGACTGTGGCGGAAGATTGGGAGTGAATCGGCAGTTCTGATTGCAATGGGAAGTGCAGGGAGAAGAGTTTGGAGGAGGGTTTGTAGCGTTTGATCATACTTGCAAGATATGGTGGTGCCATACCTTTGGTTGCTTTGAATGCCAGCATCAGAGTTTTGTACTCTGTGCGGGCAGCGACCGGGAGCCAATGGAGGGAGCGGAGAAGGGGAGTGACATGTGAACCTGACTAAGAATCAACCTGGGGACCACCGTTGTGTTGGGTGGGGTGGGGGGATATGGGTGTGGAGTGGGGGAAACAGCTTGAAATGAAATATTGAGGGCTTCATTTAATCGGTTACTTTGAGGTGTTTTAAATCAAGCCCATAACAGCCATTATTTTGTTATTATATTGGTTATATGGGCACAATTCCTAATTATGGTGACTCAACCAGTCAATCCGGTACACTCTTGAAATCCTAGACATCCGTCTACCCAGTAAATTACAACATTGACGTTGTGTCAGCATACAACACTGGGTAATTTAGTGCACCGTTTCTCAACTAGTGGTCGATAAAATCAAATCTTCAATTTAATTTCCTACATTACTAAAAGCCTGGTAAGGGACCACATGCAATACCACCACAGACCACCAGTTGAAAACCTCTGCTATAGATGTAAAAACAAAAAATCCAGTTTGTCCATCTCTTTGTGCCTGTCGGTACTGGCACAGAAATCTCCCAAAATGTCATTAAACCACACCTTTAATGCAATTTGAAGATAATAAAAAAGAGACACTTCATCCTAAAACAATTTCATTAGTATGGGTGGATGGAGATTATTTCTGGCGCTAAAATGACAATATAATATTCTCTGGACAAAGCCTTCTACGTGTGTCCTCCTTTTCAGGAGTTGTGATATAGTTGCTTGCACTAGGGGATCAAAGTGTGCAGCAAGACCAGGCATGATGTAATACATTGGGGAGACAAGTTTCATGTATTTTCTGATTTGGGCCAACCCATTTAGAATGGGACCCACTTTAACCCACATTAACAGATTGCTTACACAATGGTGCAAGTTGCATAATTCACCCCAAGTTAAAGGACAACTTTAGTTTTTTTTCAACCAAGGTTCATGCTTTAGGTTGTAAGTAAAAGATGACTGTTAATCTTTTTTCATTTGCTGCTTTCTTTTGTTTGAGATTTTAGCTGTTTTTGACAGGGGGGCGGGGGCATTCAAACATGGGGCTAAATATGTATTTTTTTACAAGATGTTATAGCGATTTATTTTTTTATTATTTACTATAGTCCTATTAGACCCCAAGAAGTTATATTTGACCACAAAAGATCACGGGGTCTAGTGAATGTGTCAAACTGACATATTGAGCCTATGACACAGTGTGGCTCCCCCCCAGTAGGCTACCTTCACATCCAGTAGATCTTTTGTGGCCAGATGTAATTTATTGGGTTCTAGTATGGAATATAGAAAATAATAAAAAAATAAATTGCCATAATATTTTGTAAATAAAGATGTATTTAGCAACATGTTCGAATGTCCCCGCCCCCCTGTCAGAAATAGCTAAAATCGCTAAAACAAAAGAAAGCAGCAAATGAAAAAAACACTCATCTCTTACTTTCTTTAACAACCTAAAACATGAACCGTGGTAGAAAAAAACTAAAGTTGTCCTTTAAGTGACTCCTGTCCTGCGAGATGATTGCAATGTCTATAATATAGATAATTATTTGGTCCACAATCCCTTGGGTGTTTTTTTTGTCACTGTATATATTTGTACATACACGAGAACTTCCCTCCGCGATTTACGCAACCTATAACTACTAGGAGCGGTGAGCAGCCGGGGTCAAGTGTCTTGCTCTCAGGGACCTTCGGCTTCCCAGGCGGACTATCTAACCTTTCTGCTGTGGCCAGCCGCCAGATGGCAAAATGGCTGTTGTCCAATGTAGTGCACCGTCTGCTTCAAATAACCTGACTGACATTGTGGACCAGTTGGTGTCCTACCTGACACCAGGGTCTAAGTGTCTGGAGTAAGGGAGGGAAGGGGACTGAAGAAGATACTGACCTTTGATGGCCGACTCGACTCTCTCAAACTCCAGGAATATTCTCACAGCTTCTTCTTCTATCACCATAGCAATCTGCAGAGGGGATCATGCATGTTTGACTATTGGCTCAAGATGACCTCTCGTAGAAAATACAACAAAACAGGCTTTGTGAGGCCCTGTCCATACGTATGGATATAGCAATTAACAAACATCTTACTTTGTTAAGTTTCACTGAAACCGAGTGAAACACCCATCATAGCACTTGGAGGGTAGTCTATGACATTAGAACTAGGACATCAGGGAACTCCATTATGGGCACAAAAGACAGACACAGCGATATGTGCATTTTAAGTTTTGTAAAACCAAGATTCTGTGAACCTATATTATAGGTTCAGCCCGCTATGTGACCCTCACACACCTACCGTTTGTACTGATATGCCCATATACACACCGACCTGTATGGCATGTCTACTACGGTTGACATATTATGTGAAATGTAGTGGACTTCAGGACAATGTAGACATTCTTATATTAAAATAAATAAAGGGTTAGGATTACATTTAGATAGAATTAGATGTGAAGAAAATTAACTAAACCACAACCTGGAATATACAATTTTTGTTGGTTCTCATGAGGGTTACATTATCATTAGCCTTGTTTTAATTGTGGTGAAAACTGGTAGTGAACTTGGAAAACATTTTGTTGTTTTACAGAAATGTACAGGGACTCCAGACGGAAACTGGGACATCTGGTTACAATTTACAATTTACAATTTAGGCATTTAGCAGACGCTCTTAATCCAGAGCGATTTACATTAAGCAAGAACAAAAAGCATGGGAATACATCACATAAAGACATTTATCATGAAACATGCGTAGCTAAGAAAGTAACAGTGGAATATCTATAATGAAACTATACATATAAGCTATACATCTATACTACTATGCTACACATATGTACTATGACGTGCTATGACTACATACAATGCACTTATGCTGTCTACATAACATGCTATAAGTCTGTATCAAATGCTATCTAAGTCTACAGAATTGCTATCTAAGGGGGTGGGGTAAGTGCTATGGGCCATGATGGAGTCTGAAAAGGTGGGTTTTCAGACTACGGCAGAAGATTGGGAGTTACCATAGTATTCGTGTGAAACAGGGACTGAAACTAGCACATGATTGTGTCAAAACGTATGGATCGTCTCACCTCGAAGATGACACATTTGGTCACTTTGCCATATTTTTCACATTCCTCCTTGGTCTCCCCTTCCAAGTCTTCGTCCACTTCACCTCGACCTACCATGTTCTAAAATACGCGTGTGCCCCCCACACACACACACACACACACACACACACACACACACACACACGTGTTGTTTTTTTCTTTCAAAATGTAAAAAAAATAAAAAAGTATAGAATTTCTGTTTTTCTTTTGAGCACCATTTTCTGTAGCTTACACAGGATATCATATACTGTTTGACATGTTGAATTTATCTCACATTAACATTCAGCACACACCGGCAAATTACAGTGGATGAAAACAGAATCTCTGCCGCAGCTCATTAGCTGTTATGAGTTGATTTAGTTAATTTTTATCTTGATGATAATATGAAGATATAATAAAGGATTTCTTTAGAAATGTTCTGGAAAGTGAGACATTATGATAGTGCGCAATATGTTTAAAATCCTAGTTTTTAAATCTTTCGTGCCAGGTCCCTCCAAGGGGGACCTGGAATCTAGGTTGGGAACCATTGGCATATGGAATGTTTCATTTTATCATGAGCATGTCTAGACTTACCCGTAGCAACACAACCTTGGTGGGACACTTCAGGATCTCCGTCAGGGGGTTGGCCTCAGACTTCTTAGAGTCCACTGATTGTACATACAAAAGTGACAGGAAGGTCAAGAGAGTTCACAGCAGAATAATAACAATAGAAGCTACTGGCTAGCTGGACGAGAGAAGTGGGCTGTAGTTAGCAGTACACTAATTGTAGAACACTTTCCCTGCGATTCGCGCGTTGCCCGAGTTATGTTTTCATTGTTTAATCCACGTTTTGAATCAGTTTTAAGTCATACGGGCAATCTACCGGACAGAATGGGATACGAGACGCGTTTTGATGACGTCATCGCAAAAAGGTCCGTCGCTCCGGAGCACAAAGGGTTATGGGAAATTGAGTCCCTATCGTTTACAATGGGGCAGCCATTAAGCGCCCAGTCTGTTGTGATCGCCGCTATGGAATATCTTTGAACACTACAACAAGCGATTACACCGTTTTAAAGTGGATTTTCATGACAAGCAGTTCAGTGGTCGGTGCAGTGGCTGTTCAAAGGTAACTTTATACTTAGGCAGTCTAGCAGTTAGCAGTTAACCCGTTTTATCCATGGTATCCCAATTTTGGGCATGTCATCATAGGCAAAGGCTTTCAAGAATGTTCTAAACAATTTAAACTATTTCACAATTCCAAACATCATTTTTTTTTAGCAGATATTCAAGTTTGTGGTTTGTAGATAGGCCATTTTCATTGTTTGTCATACAAAAAGCACAGGACTTAAGTGGTACCACCAACAAACTGCGATGATA